>NC_081413.1:300777929-300995429 GCF_030272615.1 Cryptomeria japonica | reverse complement strand
TACCAAAATATGTTCATTAAAATCGGATCTTTCTCAAACCAAAAATTTAATCCATATTTGAGTTGGGTTGTATTGTTTGTTTTTAAACCGAATTGTGTTAAAAAAAAAATATATATATGTTTTATATTGAACTGTGCATTCATTTTAGTTCGGACTGTGCATTCTGTGTTTTTATATTATTTAGCACTGTGTTAAACGCAAAAAAACCGAACACCGAACTGGGCGTGTGTTTTTCACTGTGGGTTGGGGTTTGGAGGGCGGGGAGCGGAGCTCCACTCGCTCCTCCTCCCCTCCCCCGCTCGCCCCTTACCTTTGCTTGCATTCCGCAGCGGCTGCGGCTCATAGCGGTGGCCGCAGGGCGCCGCGGCACCTGCGGGCACCACCGTGGCGCCGCCTGTGCGCTTACCCCGCCTGCGGCTAGGGTTTGGGCACCCAGCCACTCCCGATGGGAGGTGGGTCCCGCTCTAGCACCTTTTAAATTGTTCTTTTTAAAATTAGTTTTTAGATGTGTTTTTTTTTTATGTATTTTTTTAGTATTCAAAAAAAATGCATGTGATATTTATTTATCATCTTAATGTAAGATATTGTTAATGACTAAGTTTTAATTAGTTCTTGATTATGATTAAGGTGGCAGTAATCGTGATTAATGTTAATTTGATATTGATTAGTTTGTAATGGAGTTTATAGATTGATCATTATTCAATTCCATTTCATGATTTATGCACCCCTTTTAATTAAGTTCTACAACTGTAATATTGCAATTTAATATTGTCGATTTTATTCTGATTGATCTTGGATTAATAAATCAAGATCTTACCTTCTAGCTGATTAGAGCATTTGGCTAAATAAGGTAGTATTGTTTAAAATCAAATAGAGAATAATATGTTATTGGAAGATCGTTGAAATACGATGTAATTACTAATTGTTGTTGTTAAGTATTATCTTAGAACTTATCAATTGAGTAATTGAGAAGTAGTGAAATATTTATCGTTGGGTATTTGAATTGAAACGATATGCTTTTGGAAATGATTATCTCCTTTTAGACTCTCTTTTTATATTTATATTTCCGTGATCCGTATGGTACATCTGGGATTGAAAATTATGAATCTGTAGAGATTGATTTTGAACCAGTATGTCTATGACGTTTTGATTGGAGATTAAATATCTTATTTTAGTTGATTAATGGTTGTCTGAATTTTATTAATATGAATTGGTTAAAAAACTCATTATGACTTTATTTGTCTATTTAATGCTTTGAACCTTAAGGAGTTAGAAAACCAAGAACAACTTATCCCTAGATGAGGTAGATAACTGTAATCTGTTTTAGATCATGAAGAAACTTGATCGATTTTAATGTTTAAATCTATTTGAGAAGATATTGTCCTTTCTGTTTATTGCCTTTGCGAGTTTAATTGCTGTATTCGCTTTTAATTATGAAATGGCTAGAGTGCTTTGTTTGATAGGACCCCATCATATGAAATGATTTGGTGTACCTGTTTCAGTCCTCAATTCCGAGTGGACTGTTGTATTGTGGTAGTGTCGTTTTGATCATATCCCTTTTGTGTGAGTCGAATGAGGATTGTGGTTGACCGTTGTTGGTCAGGTCTCTAGTTAGAGTACCGTTAGTAAGTGTGTATCTATGAGTCGTGTTTGACCAGATGATTGTTTCTCCCTTCTTGAACTCCGTTCGTCTGACCATGTGTATTCCTTGGTTTTGAGTTCGTCTGAGTATAATCTAGTGTTGTATGGGAAAGTGGCTTTCGATTGGGGGCCATGCCCAAAGTGGCTGCTGGGTAACCCGTTGAAAGTGAGTCTAATAAGTGATAACCTAACAGTAGATTAGAATGTAATCTCTAAGTAAGATAAATGTGCCTCACACATGGGACGAGTGCTATCATAGATTCGACATGCTGTGAGAAGGCCTGAAATGGCAAACCATCTTCCTTGTCTTCACGAGAGGATGTGTGGGTCCACATGAGGCTTGGATGGGCCGGAAGCTCAGATTAGGTTGCCAGGGTGACCCAGTGTATGGGGCCGGGACCTATGAAGACTTGCCATGGTATCCATACCAGGTTGTGTGATGACACTTGTCCCTACGTTCGCTAGTGTGTTGTCGTTTTGTCCTGTTTTGAGTATCTTGTGGGTCATCCTTTTGCCTCTGCCCTTGTGAGTATCGGTTTCATGATAGACCTTGGGTGGTGATGGCTCAGTGTTATGGATGCTCTTCTGGACCTTTTTTTTAGCTTTGATTATGTTCAGCTGGATCCTGTTCTCTTCAAGGATCATCTATGTATTAATTGACCGATGCGGTCGTTTGTATATTGTTTTTATTTCGCCTTGATGGCCGGATTGTAATGGTGTAACCTCTTGTATTCTTAACTTTATTAATTATCAGAGGGGTCTTGCAGTTGAGCAGACCCGGAGATGTAGCCCTTTAGGGGTGAACTCCGAGATCATTATGGTGTTATGTGATGCATTCTCTTATGTTTCCTTTATTCAGCTTTATCATGTATGATTAACTTATGTTAGAATGGTTAAGTGGATAATTGGAATTAACTATAAATGCTTATATTCAGTTCTTTCTTGAATGCCATGTTGATCGAATGCGTAAGTGGTTTAGATGAGATTTATCGTAGATGCTAGTATGCAATCATCTTTTGAAATGCAATAAGTTGGAATATGTAAGAATGTAACTTAGAGTAATGAATTATACTCAGTTGTTGTTAAGGAATTTAAATATGCTTGGAAAGATCTCTTATGTTATGATGAAATCCTAGTGTATTAGAATGTTAGATGTATGGTTTGAAATTTTAAATGAAAAGCTTGAATGAAGATTATGAATAGATCTTAATGGATGAACCTTTGTTCGTGATTTATATTTTAGTCCTTTGAAAGAAATTATCCGGATTAAGAATTATCTCGTTGTTAAGATAATTAGCTTATTGGATTAATCGTGTGAGTTAAGTGAATTGTAAAATTTAAGTAATCTCGTTGGGAAACTCTTTAGGTGTTGGTTGATGTCTTCCGCTATGTAATCTGAATCTTTGATATCTTGTTGCATCCTTTGTGTTGTAACTTTTAAAAAAATAAAATAAAAAAATTGCACTCTATTCTTGTGTTATGGCTTAATCCCTTCGGGGTTTCCTGGCGGGGCATTATATTTGGTATCAGAGCCCATGTTGCAAACATTGGGATCTCTGGTGTCGCGTGTGCCCTCTATTGGTGTGAGGTGTATTAACCTTATGTGTATGCTTGTCCTCCTTTGCATGTGAGTGATTGAGCGGACCTTAGCTTGTGTGTAACGTGTGTGTTCGCACCTTGTTTTCGCCTTCTTGATGTTGGTGTTTGAATGCTTATTTGTGCTCTATGTGCTTATTGATGTCTTGGTCTACGATTTATCTTATTCTGAAAGAGAGTCGTATGTACCTTTCCTTATTTAGTGTTGTACTCTTTAGACTAATCCATTTGGGTTGGTCCATGCTTGTCTTGAAATTGAAAGTGCGTATTGCGGTTGTTTAAAGATTATGATCTAGCTTAGTGTTGTCCACTTGAAGGACTAGTATGGCAATTATTGAATGCTTATTTTGTAGAAAATTAAATGATTATCACCATTCCTCTCTCTCTTCTTTCTGGAAATTAAAATGATTAAGATATGTGTAATTATCTTTGATTTGAGTTTCTTGTTTGCAAGAGAAAAGGGTGTGACTTCTTGGACCCTTGTGTGAGCCTTATGTCGCTTATGTTTTTAGATTATTAAAAGGGCTATGGGTTTAAAAATTTATTTTGGATGAATGGGAGAAAACTGTATGTGTACGTTTAAAGAATTCTCCATGGGTGTTTTGTAGGAGTAGCCTGATTAAATTCTATCTTAGCAAGGTGCATTCTATGTGAATAGTTGAATTATGTGAAACTGCTTGGTTGTAGAAGTGTTAAAAGGAGCATGTTATTGTAGCTTCGAGAGAGTATTAATGTGTTCCCTGAAAGATTGTTTTATGTGTCTCATTAAACCAGTCTGACTGAAGGTTTATTTTAGCAAATGCTCCATTGAACTCGCTTTTGGGTATATATAATTACCTTAATGTGTTTAGAAAGTGCGAATGGAAAAGCTTGTTGATGTGCATGCATTAATATGTTTTATTTGGGGTAATAGCTCCTTGCTTATCTTTGATCGTAATGTGATCTTCCCTAGTATGTTACAAATTATGACATGTGTCTATATTGTATTATTATAAGTGAGTGTTCTTAAGAGGTCTTGCATTATCGAAAAGATTGCCTCTCTTGATCTCTGTTTTGTTTGAAAACTAGAACCTCCTGTTGCAACCATAATTATTGGAAATGTTTTGTTAGGCTGATTGTCATCCTTATAATTGGTAGCGAAATGAAAACCGTGTAATTGAAATGATAGGCTTATAGTGAGAAATTTTGTATTATAGTGTGATCTTGATTGATCTTGTGTCTTTGTAGGAAATGGTTTGGCTATCAAACTCTCTTTCCCTTCTCTTTGCCTAATCATAAGATATTTTTAGAAATGATATTAAAGAGTGCATTGATTTAAATAGAATGCTTATAAAACATGTGAAATTGTATGTTTGCTTTTGGCTTCATAGTGATAGATGAAAGTCTTAAGCTTTAGAAATGAATTTGCTTAGCTAGTAATTTAATTATGAATGCTTAGTGAGATTCGAGAAAGATATAGGAATGATGTTATTTCCTTATGTAATTGTGAATTGTTAATAATTTCAGTACTTGAATCTAGAGTAAACTTGATTCAGTTATTTATATAGAAAGCATAATTGGAATCTTCCTTATATAGATGTTAGCGTACTGAAAAGTACTCCCCGTAAATGTGACTAAACCAGTGCTGGTGTAATTGTGTGTACTGTAAGAAACCAGTGCTTATTATGTGTGCCCATGGATTGGTGAAGTAATCAACCATGGAGGATATGTTGCTTATGAGTATGGGAAACCATACTATTTATGTGTTGTTGCTTATTTGTTTCCCTGCTGAGTACCAAACCTCGGGTTGTGGGTAACTCAGTATGTTTAGGGGTAGTATTCGTAGTAACCGTTCCTTGAATAGTATGGATTGGCGTACGAGTAATATCAACGCGAAGCGACCTTAGCTTCTCTACTTCGAGGAATGATATAGTTGTACTACTAAACTGTATCAAAGGCGTACTCAATACTTTCCCTTTTGATGAATCTATTTATAGGTTTATGTGTGCCAGCTTATTACTCTCCTTTATTTGAGCATATAGATGGCAGTTTTTGAGCATATTGATGGAATTCTATTGGAGCATCTATTGCCTTGTCTTCATTAGAGGCGTGTTATAGTTCTTACATAAGTTGCCAACTGACCAGTGTTGGTAGACTTGTGGGTAGACCTTGGCCATGTATACCTTTGGCTTACGGCGAGTATCCTAAGAGGAACATCGCTATGGGGAGTGTGACTAGCGCGTGCCTTATCCGCGGGGTACACTGCCATGCGGGATACGTCCATTGCGTTCTTGTCCGCTTGGAGTATTGCCATGCCATGCTGAGACACGATGCGGGATGTAGTAAACATTTCCATGCGGCCTACTGCTAGGTATTGGGTAGAGCCATGCCATGTGACGACGTGATGCGGGGTGATGTCGAGGTGCACACTGCCATGCCATGTGGATGTGTGACTTGGCCACACCACATGATGAGCTACTAGGATAGCTAGACGATTGTTCCTTCCTTCCTCGTTGGTGGCTAGCTATTAGTCACATAGTGATGTAATGTGCACTTATGAATTTCTTTTATTTATTTCTTTATTTCCTTGTGGGCCAGCAATTTATTTTACTTTGACCTTGACAGTTTAGCCACGATCTTGCAATCTTGATCTTATTTGATTTGATGTTGCAAATCCGGAAATTATTTCCTTGTTTTATTGTTGGAATTGACAATTATTATCTTTAATCTTGTGTACTTTGGTGGCTAAACCGGTTTATCCTTGTTGTTTTCGTATGCTGGTCTTGTGTTGCAATGTGAATTCCTCTCCAAGAACGTAGGAGATGGGCTTGGATGAGTGTATACGAGGAAGTAGACGTGAGGAACCTTGAGGATGGAGGTATGTGAGGCTGTGATGCAGCTAGTATCCACTACCTACTTATGTGTGGTGACTATCTCTTGGAGGCTAACCACCTTGCTCAACAAGGGATATTCACAAAGGTCTTGTATGGAAGGTAGCACCGCTATGGTGTGCCTAGCACCATCAAGCCTTTGAGTGAGATATTGGATATTTATGATCTTATTGTGGTTCTGGGATCAGGCATAGAGATGCTGATCATGCATGTTATCCTTGACTGAGCATTAGACATGCTCACATGTGACCTTTTTTGTTATGCATTCCAGTTATGTGGATGGTTTTTATTTGTATCATGGAGTAAATTGTGTTAACTTGTCACTATGTTATGGGACATAGTCTTTGGAAAGGTTTTCTTATGCCTGGCAAGTGTAAACAATTGAGTTATTTATGTTGCTCTTATTTCATGAAAGTTAATTTGGCTGTAGAAATTGATATTTTGAGCTAGTTCTATTCAATAAAATTTTATGAGAAAGATGGATTGGTAAAGGAAATTGATCTTGATGGCATGTTTTCTAGCCATGTTTGATAGATGATTATGGTAATTGTTGTTTACCTCTTTGTAATGCTTTAATTTGGTGTAATTAAAGGAAGAAAATTCTTATTTCTCTGCTATGATTGTGGATAATTCCTAGAATATTTTAAGGAATGTATGGATTTAGATGCACCTTGCCAATGGATAATGGCATTTGTAAAGGATTTTGCAATAATATTTCATTTATTTATGGAAAGATTTCTATGTGCAATCTGATCTTTGTTGAATGAGTTTCAGGGCTGATGCGTGCGACATGTTCTCCATCTAGCCTTACGACTTCCAGGAGTAAGTCGGAACCTAGGGGGGAGAATGTAGTACCCCTGCCCTAATCTATTTCTAACCTTGGTTTAATCTTGATTAGTTTATCTTAATATGATGTTTTAGTCAGATGTTGATTTAATGCATAGCTATTGATGTGGTTTTCACACTAGTTGTATGCAAGTTGTTTAGTGTACCTATTTCGTGGTATTAATATTGAGCTGACACTTTCATTAAGTTTATATATGTATGCATGTATGACTCTTGGTTGCAAGAGATTTCAGGTACAACGCCGTATGAGTACGAGGTTTGTCTTCACTTGGATTGCAGGTTTGAGTGTACCTTTTTAATCCTTAGAGTTGGATTAGGTGGTCGTAAGACCCTAGTTGACCTTAGTCGTGCTCTAGTGAGCATCGCCAGTCGTCGTCGGTAATCCCTTTTTGTTTGGGTTTGCGAGTCGTCTGGTTGGTTGACCTTCTCGTTTTGCGTGCTTGGTGTGCTTGGTTAAATTGATTAATTAGTCCTTAGTAATTATCTTGTTTAAATATGTGTTTGTGCATTGAAGATTAATGGACTAAATTAATCGGGTATTTCGTTATGCGATTTTCATTAATATTGGATTTCTCGTTTTAAATTGGGAGTGAGTTCAATTAATTAACTGATTTTGAATATTAAATGCATTTTATTTATGCTGTTGAAAAGAAAGTCTTATATTTTATCGCAATAGATTTATCAGTATTCTGTTGGCTTTTGAAATTTGAAAGGCTAAATTTGATTAAATGAGAAAATCGATTTTTAATTGAAAAGGCAAGTCGATTTGTTGTTGTAGTTAGAAAAGGATTAATTTTGTGAATTATTTTTAAATAAGAATTTTAATTCCAAAAATGGAATTTTTGGGTCAACTCTTCCATATAACCCAAATTTGGGGAAATTTGGAGGGGAGGGGACATTTTTGGAGAAATTTTGGTTGGAAAAGATTTTGGAGATGAAAGTTGAGGATTTTGGATGGAGAAGGAGGGTTTTGGTAGCTGGAGATTGGGACTCTTCAGCAGATCTTGCCAGGAACGCGAGATCAGGTAGGATCTAAATTGTAAAGATTGAATTTTAGTATTGGTTTTGGACATATGGGTTTTGATCCATGCTTATTGCTTATGATCTTCAAGAAAACAATTGGAATGTCCATTATGTGTTTGGCTGGAAATTTTAATTGAGGTGTGTTATTCCTCATTGCTGTTTGGGTGTTTGTGAAACCCCTTTTTTTGTGTTTGGAATGGATGAATACCATCAACAAACTTCATACCAAAATATGTTCATTGAAATCGGATCTTTCTCAAACCGAAAATTTTAATCCATATTTGAGTTGGGTTGTATTGTTTGTTTTTAAACCGAATTGTGTTAAAAAAAAAATATATATATATGTTTTATATTGAACTGTGCGTTCATTTTAGTTCAGACTGTGCGTTCTGTGTTTTTATATTATTTAGCGCTGTGTTAAACGCAAAAAAACCGAACACCGAACTGGGCGTGTGTTTTTCACTGTGGGTTGGGGTTTGGAGGGTGGGGAGCGAAGCTCCACTCGCTCCTCCTCCCCTCCCCCACTCACCCCTTACCTTTGCTTGCATTCCGCAGCGGCTGCGGCTCATGGCAGTGGCCGCAGGGGCCGCGGTGGCCGTAGGGCGCCGCGACACCTGCGGGCACCACCGTGGCGCCGCCTGTGCGCTTACCCCGCCTGCGGCTAGGGTTTGGGTGCCCAGCCACTCCTGATGGGAGGTGGGTCCCGCCCTAGCACCTTTTAAATTGTTCTTTTTAAAATTAGTTTTTAGATGTGTTTTTTTTTTATGTATTTTTTTAGTATTCAAAAAAAATGCATGTGATATTTATTTATCATCTTAATGTAAGATATTGTTAATGACTAAGTTTTAATTAGTTCTTGATTATGATTAAGGTGGCAGTAATCGTGATTAATGTTAATTTGATATTGATTAGTTTGTAATGGAGTTTATAGATTGATCATTATTCAATTCCATTTCATGATTTATGCACCCCTTTTAATTAAGTTCTACAACTGTAATATTGCAATTTAATATTGTCGATTTTATTCTGATTGATCTTGGATTAATAAATCTAGATCTTACCTTCTAGCTGATTAGAGCATTTGGCTAATTAAGGTAGTATTGTTTAAAATCAAATAGAGAATAATATGTTATTGGAAGATCGTTGAAATACGATGTAATTACTAATTGTTGTTGTTAAGTATTATCTTAGAACTTATCAATTGAGTAATTGAGAAGTAGTGAAATATTTATCGTTGGGTATTTGAATTGAAACGATATGCTTTTGGAAATGATTATCTCCTTTTAGACTCTCTTTTTATATTTATATTTCCGTGATCCGTATGGTACATCTGGGATTGAAAATTATGAATCTGTAGAGATTGATTTTGAACCAGTATGTCTATGACGTTTTGATTGGAGATTAAATATCTTATTTTAGTTGATTAATGGTTGTCTGAATTTTATTAATATGAATTGGTTAAAAAACTCATTATGACTTTATTTGTCTGTTTAATGCTTTGAACCTTAAGGAGTTAGAAAACCAAGAACAACTTATCCCTAGATGAGGTAGATAACTGTAATCTGTTTTAGATCATGAAGAAACTTGATCGATTTTAATGTTTAAATCTATTTGAGAAGATATCGTCCTTTCCGTTTATTGCCTTTGCGAGTTTAATTGCTGTATTCGCTTTTAATTATGAAATGGCTAGAGTGCTTTGTTTGATAGGACCCCGTTGTATGAAATGATTTGGTGTACCTATTTCAATCCTCGATTCCGAGTTGACTGTTGTATTGTGGTAGTGTCGTTTTGATCATATCCCTTTTGTGTGAGTCGAATGAGGATTGTGGTTGACCGTTGTTGGTCAGGTCTCTAGTTAGAGTACCGTTAGTAAGTGTGTATCTATGAGTCGTGTTTGACCAGATGATTGTTTCTCCCTTCTTGAACTCCGTTCGTCTGACCATGTGTATTCCTTGGTTTTGAGTTCGTCCGAGTATAATCTAGTGTCGTATGGGAAAGTGGCTTTCGATTGGGGGCCGCGCCCAAAGTGGCTGCTGGGTAACCCGTTGAAAGTGAGTCTAATAAGTGATAACCTAACAGTAGATTAGAATGTAATCTCTAAGTAATATAAATGTGCCTCACACATGGGATGAGTGCTATCATAGATTCGACATGCTGTGAGAAGGCCTGAAATGGCAAACCATCTTCCTTGTCTTCACGAGAGGATGTGTGGGTCCACATGAGGCTTGGATGGGCCGGAAGCTCAGATTAGGTTGCCAAGGTGACCCAGTGTATGAGGCCGGGACCTATGAAGACTTGCCATGGTATCCATACCAGGTTGTGTGATGACACTTGTCCCTACGTTCGCTAGTGTGTTGTCGTTTTGTCCTGTTTTGAGTATCTTGTGGGTCGTCCTTTTGCCTCTGCCCTTGTGAGTATCGGTTTCATGATAGACCTTGGGTGGTGATGGCTCAGTGTTATGGATGCTCTTCTGGACCTTTTTTTTAGCTTTGATTATGTTCAGCTGGATCTTGTTCTCTTCAAGGATCGTCTATGTATTAATTGACCGGTGCGGTCGTTTGTATATTGTTTTTATTTCGCCTTGATGGCCGGATTGTAATGGTGTAACCTCTTGTATTCTTAACTTTATTAATTATCAGAGGGGTCTTGCAGTTGAGCAGACCCGGAGATGTAGCCCTTTAGGGGTGAACTCCAAGATCATTATGGTGTTATGTGATGCATTCTCTTATGTTTCCTTTATTCAGCTTTATCATGTATGATTAACTTATGTTAGAATGGTTAAGTGGATAATTGGAATTAACTATAAATGCTTATATTCAGTTCTTTCTTGAATGCCATGTTGATCGAATGCGTAAGTGGTTTAGATGAGATTTATCGTAGATGCTAGTATGCAATCGTCTTTTGAAATGCAATAAGTTGGAATATGTAAGAATGTAACTTAGAGTAATGAATTATACTCAGTTGTTATGTAACTTAGAGTAATCAATTATACTCAGTTGTTTTTAAGGAATTTAAATATGCTTGGAAAGATCTCTTATGTTATGATGAAATCCTAGTGTATTAGAATGTTAGATGTATGGTTTGAAATTTTAAATGAAAAGCTTGAATGAATATTATGAATAGATCTTAATGGATGAACCTTTGTTCGTGATTTATATTTTAGTCCTTTGAAAGAAATTATCTGGATTAAGAATTATCTCGTTGTTAAGATAATTAGCTTATTGGATTAATCGTGTGAGTTAAGTGAATTGTAAAATTTAAGTAATCTCGTTGGAAAACTCTTTAGGTGTTGGTTGATGTCTTCCGCTATGTAATCTGAATCTTTGATATCTTGTTGCATCCTTTGTGTTGTAACTTTTAAAAAAATAAAATAAAAAAATTGCACTCTATTCTTGTGTTATGGCTTAATCCCTTCGGGGTTTCCTGGCGGGGCATTATACTACCCCACCCACAACCTATCTAAGAGACAGACTATCCAATACCTACCCACTCTTCCCAAATGCCATCAACTCCTTGATTAGCAAGGGAACCTGCTATACCATTGCCCTCTCTATAAATATGGGTAATTGTGGTGTATTTAAAATGTTTTAGCATCTTCGAGGCTAGAACTACCATGTTGTTAAGTTTCTAATTTGGAGTATTACCCGTCCTTAAAGCATTGATTACTAGTGTTGAATCCCCTTCAATTTCCTACTTTCTAATCCCCAAATCCCTACAAAGTAAAATACCTTCAGTGGGAGCTTGAAGTTTAGCCTCATTATTAGTAGTAATCACTATTGGTTTAGAGAATATAGCAACTGAAGCCCCATCTGAGAAATGGATAACTTCCCCAATACCTGCCAACCCAGGGTTACCTCTAAAAGCCTCATCAAAGTTGAGCTTAAACCATCCTTTGGTTGGAGGGGACCATTTACACTCTTTTCTATAGTTAGTAGCATGGTTTCCACCTAAGCCAAAAAAGGGAGGGATGATAAGGCCCTTCCAATTCTTCCTAAGCTTCTCATCCTTCAAAGTAAAAGGAACATTATTGAAATTACAAATTCTTAATTTACAGTTGGCTTCTATTTTATTCAACAAGTGTTCTATAGGGATTGACTGGTCCTTAAAAATCCTTCTATTCCTCTCTTTCCATACTTCCCATAGAAGGATAGACTATCCAAAGAAGGCCATAGAGACTATGTCTAAGGTGAATAGGCCAACCCAAGATGAAGTCGAAAAAAGTATTGGACATTGCTGCATTCTAGTTAAGTTTATTAATTGATTAACCACATCCAACATTGATTGGGTGAATTCACAATTGAGTAACAAATGATCTGATGTTTCTTCAAATCTCAGGTAGAGTGGACACCTACTTGGGCTAGCATATCCAAATTTTTTAAACCAATCCATAGTCAGAATTCTATTTTGCATTGCTACCCAAAGAGAAAGCCTTGCTTTTGGGAGGCATAGTTTATCCCAACATAGGGTGATAAGCATATATGTTTTGTCAGGGAAATGTTTGCTACTAATAAATTTAACCCTCTTTGACTCTATAGACTCATGTTGGGGCCTTCTTCCAGATTAGTGTTTCTGAACCATTGCAAAGGGTAAGCTTCCTATGCTTTAAAATTTGCATAAGCTGTTTGGTTTCATCACTCTGAAGACCCAAGGTAGCAAAATATTTCCACTGCTAGCCAAGGGCTAGGTCATCCAAGTTTCTAACTATATAGTCTTCCACAAATCTACCGACCCTGGATTTCACTATCTCCTTCAAGACCTAGTTGTTCAGGATACTATGAAAAGGGGGATAACCACCCCAAGAATCTTCCCAAAATAGAACCCGATCACCTTTCCCTATATTTCATGACAATTCATCCAAAATAACCTCTCTACAGCTAACGAAAAAAATTCCATATTCTAGACCCTTTTGGTGGATGAGTCGTTCTAAAGATGTCGTTGGGATCCTTTACATCTAGATATTTATAAGATAGGATTTATACCTATTTTCTTTGGGGTTCCATGTACATATTCCAAACTAACTTCGCTCCTAATGCCTTATTTTTTATAGCTTGATTTCTCAACCTAACCCCCCTACATCCTTTGGTTGGCAAATCTTATCCCAAGCCATCATCACAAATTTTTTCTTTTCTACTAAGCCTTGCCAAAAGAATGTTCTAAGTTTTTTTTATCTAATTTATTTTTAACACCTATTGTTAATGGGAAGCAAGTAATTTGATATTGAGGAATGGATGATAAAACAAAATGCATCATAATAATTCTACCTGCTGTAGACAACCACTTTCCTTTCAAATTTTAAACTTTCTGGTGTAGTTTGGATAAGACATATCCCCAAAGGTTCACTGACCTAATACCTTTCTCCAAGAAAAGACCTAAATACTTGCATGGAAGGGATCCTAGATTAAATCCTAACATATTAGTAATAACTCTTTCTCTATTTGAATTTGTATTGAAGAAAAACAAATTAGATTTCTCCTTATTCACTACTTACTCGGATGCTCTAGAATACCATTCTAAAATGAGATTGAAATTCCTTGCTTCTTGCATGCTACTTTCCCCAAACAACAAGGTATCATCAACGAATTTTTGATGAGTCACATGGGGGAGATTGCTAGTGATTTTAACCCTTGAGATATTGCCCAGATCCTGAGCTATCTGAATGGTCCTACCTTAGGCTTCTACCATTATGATTAAAAGGAAGGGAGATATTAGGTCACCCTGCTTCAACCCACAAGAGATATCAAAATAGCCTTCTGGAGAGCCATTCACTAAAACTAAAATCTTAAGACTGAAAATACATTTAAAGATTAGATTGATCCATGTTTTGTTAAAACCAAAAGCTTCTAAACATTTACAAAGGAATCTCCAATCGACCATGTCATATGCTTTCTTGATATCCAGTTTCACTAACATACATGGTTGATGATTATGTTGGATGGAATGAATAGTTTCTTGAGCGATAATAACTCCATCAAAGATAAATTTGCCAGTGACAAAACCGGTTTGTTCCTCAGCAATAATGGTTGGTAATACTGCTTTAAGCTGATTAGCTAATGCCTTTGAAAATACCTTATAGATGGTATTACATAGTGATATGGGTCTAAAGTCATCCATACTCTCCACACTATCTTTCTGGGGGATGAGCGCTAAAAAGGTGTTATTGATTTATTTTAAGAATCTACTCAAGCTTCTAGCTTCTTCTAAAGCCTCAACCATTTCATCCCCCCAAAAATGCTAGAAAAAGCATGTAGGGAATCCATCTAGGTCGGGAGCCTTGTCTAGATAGAGTTGTTTCAAATCATTTTCTATATCCATTTTTGAGAATTTTTGGTTTAATAATTTATTTTGATCATCAGAAATCAGCTGTGGAATATTGATCAAAAGGATAGATTGCGCAACAAGGTCTAAGGCCTTATCATTATTGAGCAACCTATGAAAATAGGATACTGCTTCTTTTGAGATATCCCAGGATATTCTAATAAGACCCAAACTCCATTTTTAATATGGGTGATCTTATTGACTTTGTTTCTATCTTTAACAGAGGTGTGAAAAAACTTAGTATTCTAGTCCTCCTCTGCCAACCAAGAAGCTATGTATTTTTGTCTCCAGAAAGTTTCTTCCTTGGACAAAATATCTTCAAATGTTAAAAGTAACTCTTTTTCTTTCAAATAGCTATCTTGATCCATATCGTCCCTAATTATCTTATCATTTAAGAGAGCCATCTCTTCTTCTATATTTTTTGGAAGCAAAAATATCACCAAAATGATCCTTATTCCATTATAGTAGTTTTGTTTTGATGTATTTAATTTTGGTAACGAAACAATACAGTTTTGAACCTAGAACCTTAACTTCTTCCCACCAACTTTCAATTGTCTCTAAGAATTTTTCATTTTTCATCCACATTTTCTCAAATTTGAAAGGGCATCTACTAGGTTTGAAATCTTCAACAAAGGTGAGTTGAACCAGATAATGGTCCAAGCTAGAATTGGGGAGGATTAAAGCTTTGAGAAGGTAGTAGAAGTCTAAGATGTTGCCTCTATAGAGGAATCTATCTAATCTCTTTGCAATTTGACCGAATCCCTTCCTCCTATTATTCCATGTAAAAATTCCATTTTCAGTGTTAATATCAATCATGCGATGCTGAAGAATCCAATTCCTAAAGTCAATGAGAGATTGGGGCTCTTTCATGATGCCACCAGATTTTTCTACTAAAATTGAGATGGAATTGAAATCCCAACCTAAAATGAAATTCTAGTCAAGATTGAGATTAAGCATCTGACCAATATCATTCCATACTTCCCACTTATTGGGTGTAGGTATGGGACCATAATCATTAAAAAGAGTGAATTTTAGGTTTCTACAAAGACTCCTAATATGGGAACACACCCAGAATACATTATTTGATATAATTTCAACTGAGACCCTCTTCAGATCCCAGATGATGCCTAAGCCATCAGAAGCTCCTTCTGTAGGGACTACCTCCCAATTTAAACATCCTAATCTTCTCCTAAAGATATCAATCTCTGTTAAATTCAATTTAGTTTCTTGAACTAATGTTCATTCGGCCTTGGACTAAAAGATGCAACAATTTAATATATGTTTCTTGTTAGGGGCATTAATGCCCCTATCATTCCACGTAATGATTATCATGGCTGGGTGGGAAGGATCTTTCCCTTCCCTACATTCAGAATCAAAGTGATCTTTGATTGACCCACAACTTCCCCATCAATATTCCTAAGTTCGAACAATGACTTTCTGCCTCTTCTCTTGCAAGAATTGCCACAATCTAGTTTAGCCTTACCTTTGACAAAGATACCAATACCTAAAGCATCTCCACCTAAGACCCCACCAAAACCTCCTTCGATCAAAACCTCCTCACACACCCCATTCCCTAAATCCTCTTCAACCTCTACAATGTGGTCCAACAATATTTGGGCCCCAATATCATCTACAACCCCTGCCACAACTGCACAACCAACTTGCTTCATCTCTCTAATCGCATTTGGTATCAAGGGCACTTTTCTTGCAGCATAGATATCCATCTACATTAAATCCACTTGTTGCTCCAACAATTCAATCTGCTCTTGCACATCAGCCTTAAATTCACCTGCCTCTTTTAGCAATTGCTAAAGTTTTACTTTGCTATCAGAGATAGCTACACCCCCGCAACCCTTCTCAAGACTCTTGTTACTACGAATATTGACACTTTTACCCCTTACCATCTCTTGAATCATGCTTTCTAATTGATACTTTGGGAGAATCCTTCACATCTAAGGTGAAACCTCCCCACTCTTGAGATCCACATAAACTTCCGGATAAGATGATTCTGCGCTAGATGCATACTTACTAAGACTCTTCCTAGACTTAACAAAGATATTAGACATATTTACATACCCAAAATAGAAGGAGGGTTTGATTATCCAATTACCATGAACTGATAGAATATTTATGGGTTTTAAAATTTTAATCTTAGATGAAATTTCTACAAGAATCTTAACATCTTTGGAGAAATCTCTGGAGAAATCTCTTCCTTTAATGCCTTCAACTCCTAGAAAAGACCTAACTTACTACCAATAACATCCATTATTTCTGGAACATGATATTCGACTGGTAAAGGGCCTAATTAATCTATTTAATGATTTTTTAGTTTTGTATGTATGCCGGTTGAAATTAGGATACCAACTAAAACAATGAAAAGTATTACCGTTAAAAAATTTAATGTCAAATTTCATACTCTGTATCAGGGTTATTGCAAATAATTTGCAAAAAATTATTATCAAGGAAAGAAATACTTACCTTATTGTGGAATTTTGACTTCCACCAATCTGCCATCTCCTGTGAAGTTTGGTTCTAGCCATTCCATTTAGCAATCACCCCAATGTTGAAGTAATGATTCCAATTTTTTTTACATAAGATCAGATTCTGGATTTAGAGTCAATCCTTTCCCCTCATTATGGTCTTCTTCTAAAGAATTTTCCTTTGGAGCTTTTGGGGCCGAAATCTCTTTATTAACCCTAGCTGTAGAATTAGGGCTTGTAGTCACAGGAGGGTTGTAAGTAAACCTTCTACTCCATAATTGCTTCTGAGGGACTCCTCGGGGAAGTTGAGAATTGCTAGAACTTATTCGAGGATTGATGGAGCCACCATGACTAGAAGCCAACCATATTTGATTCAAACTTTTCCTATATTCATAGGCCTACCCTACTATTTTGTCAATGAAACTGGAGAGGGGGTGGGAAATAGGCATATTTTGTGCCTTCAAGCAGAGGGTGTGAAGTTTCCAGATTAGGTCAAAATTCCCCTAAATGCCTTGCTCCTAGGGGTATCCCATTCTGCCCTGAAGAAACTGACTCTTGCCCCCGAAAACCCTCAGGATTTTTTGGCCTAAAACCACTCGCCATTCTCCCTCTTCATTGCTACAAGTAGGAGCTAGTTTCTCAAGATGAAACTTAGTGAATTGCATTTTCGCATTGAATTTCGCTACTAATTTATTTTTTTATTTGTGAGTAATTTGAATAGAAATATAGTTTTCTATAATTTGGGTTAATTGTTTTAGATTTGAATGCTCTTCAATTTTACAATTTAAATTTTCTTCTGTATTTTCAAATTTCAATCAAACTTTTAAAATTAAGTGGTTGATTTCAAAAACCCTAATTTTTAATTTAAAAATTGAGCTTGTGGGTTGTTTAAATTTTGAATTCCCCTCTTCAAATTTGTTCTTAAATTCAATATAAATTCAAAATTGTAATCTTGGAACAAATTTTAATTTTAAAATTAAGTGGTTAATGCAAGAAACCCTAATTTTTAAATTTAAATTAATTTTGTGCATTTTCCCTTTAAGTATTTAATTAATTAATTAAATCTGAAGTCTTCTTTTATCCCCTCCACATCATAAAAGTGGGCCTCAACCCTAAGTGTGCCCCTTTTTATTTTATTCTTTCAATTAACCATTTCATTAAATACCCTAATTATGTCCTATTTTGACCTCCAAGGCCTAATTTCGCACATCCAGACAACTTGGACTTCCACATCCTTCTGGAATTCGCTTTAGAATCATAATATCTTGTTTCCTCAAAAATTTAACAAAACGTTGGTCAGACCAAGAGGCAGCCTCTTGGTCCCAACTTTTTATCCCCAAATTTTGGGAGCTTGTTTTGGTGGTATTTTACTGTTTAATTTAAGAGATTTGTGAAATTATATTGACTCTAGGTCGGTCTAAGGTCAAAAACAAAGTTGGGGTTTCAACATCATAATTTCCAATTTAAATTTTAAAATTAAGAGGTCATTTTCAACCCTAATTTTAAATTTAAATTGCTATCTCCTAGTGGGTAATTTTAAATTTTTATATAAGAGGTTATTTTAGCAAGGAACTAATTTTAAATTTGAATTTCCTAAGAGGTTGCATTATTTCTCTTTGTCCTTTCAATCAATTTCTTCATGTAATTGAGTGATCATTTTTCCTAGAATTTTACGTTATTTAATTCTTTTGCAACTTAAATTCCAAAATTCAAATTTCAAACTTCAAACTTCAAATTTTCCAATTCCCTCCTTTAGTGCATGAGTTTTACTACTATTAGTCGAATCTATAGTATCCACATGAGAAAACTTTATATAATTAAGGCTCCCCAAGGTTTAATTATCGAGGAGATAGAGCCTAATTTGGATAAATTTTTCCATGAGGATATTGTTGGTTCTTCCAATCCTACAAACGTCCCCGTTTATCCTCCTTTAGATAATTCTCATGATGCGGAGGAATAAATAACTAGGGTTTCCATTGACCAATTGGAGAAGATTGACAATCAATTTGAAAATCTTCAACAATGGATGAGTCAACAATACCTAGAAAGTGAAGCTCTCCCATTGCTTGAAGGATTAAAAAGAATGGTTCAAAGTGATAAACTTGGTGTTGATATCTTGCGTGGTATCGCTCATATTGTTGATTCTAATATTATGCCCATGAAGAGTTGTGCTGAAGCCCTAGGTTATAAACAACCTCCTAGTCAAGTTAATCATCCCATTCCTTTGACTACTCCTATGGCTAGTGTTCCCACATTTACATCAAACATCATGACTACCTTTACATAAAATGTCATACATACAAATATTAGTCAAGGGGGACAACTCCTCTTCTTTCATTCCTCCTACCATGAGTCTTCCATTTGTTACCCAATCTTCTCCTATACCTACAAATGTTAGTCAAGGGGGAAGCTCCTCTTCTTTCATTCCTCCTACCATGAGTCTTCCATTTGTCACCCAATTTTTTCCTATACATATGAATGTTAGTCAAGGGGGAAAATCCATTTCTTTAATTTCTCCTACCATGAGTCTTCCATGTGTTACCCAATCCTCTCCCATACCTACCTATCATAATGTTCCACCTCCTTATTCTCAACCTCTTCCTTCCTATAACAATATCCCTCCATATTCTCAACCCCTTCCTTCATTCAACAATGTTACCCCTCCTTAATCCAACATGTCCAATTTCAATCCTTCTATTTAAGCTACAATCAATAATCTAGCCCAAACAATGGCTTCCTTGCAACAACAAATAGCTTCTATGAATCAATCTAAGTATAGCATGCCCACATTTGATGTAGTGAACCCATTATCTAATGACATTGTCCGAGATGTCCCTCCTAAACATGTGGAGGTCCCTCAATTGGAGCTTTATAATGGAAAAGGTGATCCCTTGACTCATGTTAAAACATTTCAAACTTTGTGTAGTGACTTTGCTCATGATCAAATATTGCTAGCTAAATTGTTTACTGGAACATTAAGGGATAAATATTTGCAATGGTATTTTTCTTTGCCTCCTTATTTTGTTACCTCTTTTCAACAATTGGCTAATGCTTTTAATTAACAATTTCACAATAATATTGGTCCTAAGATCACTTTGACTGATTTGATGCATTGCAAGCAAGGTGTGAAAGAAAAAGTGATTGATTTTATTGGTAGATATAAGCATTTGTATTCTCAAATTTATTTTCCTGTGCTTGATCAGTATATTGAAAAGATTTTTATTACTAGTTTACAAGAGGATATTAGGGATAAACTACTCTTTTTCAAGTTTACTTCCTTTATGCAGTTGTGCGCAGTACTTCACAACTATCATCTTATCATGAGTCAATTGGAATAATCATCATATTCAATGGCTCCAAGTGATAAGGGTGAAAGTTCTCAACAACCTTTTACAAAGTTCAAACTGAATAAGGGATTCATAAAATTCATTGACAGCAACACTCAAGTTGTAGCTGCAACGAGTGTGTCTCCTTTGTCCAAATACTTTAGAGAATAATTAACTCCTCTTAATGAATCTTTGTATAGTATTATGTCTCAATTGTTACAAAGGAATGTGTTGAAACTTCCCCTTATCAAACCAATTGATCCATCTGAGACATCCTCACCTTTCTTTGATTCTAAAGCCTTTTGCCAATACCATCGTCAACCTAGTCTTGACACTGAAAAGTGTTATTCTTTGAGAAGTAAGATTAAATACTTGATTGATAACAATACCATATCTATGGATGGTGTGAATGATAAAGGAAACAAATCAGTAGCTCCTCCTAATCAAAACCTTCAAATTTTCATTGATCCTTTACCTTCCCATTCCACTAATGTGATTGAGACTGATCATCTTGCTTTCTCTCCCAATGATGTTGGCCTTGAGTCTAATAATGTGGTGAAACTTGTTGACAAAAATGAAACTCCTAAGGACTTGTGCATTACATTTGATCCTAGCAAGACTATTGAAGTACCTGATGGGCCATTATATATAACTGCAAAAATTAAAGGCACACCCCCTTCGAGGAGTACTCATTGATCCAACTTGCATGGTTAATGTGATAACTAAAGAAATTATTTATACTTTGCAATTGCATCAAGTGATATATTGTGATACTAATGTGGTAATTAAAGTTTTTGATGGATTCTCTTGTCTCTCTATTGGTTCTATCACACTTTCTATTGATGTTGGCACTAAATTCTTAGATGTTAAATTTGCTATCATTCCTACATCCAATCAATTTCATGTGAAGTTGGGACATCCTTGGCTCTCTTCCATGAAAGCTATCATTTCTACTGTTCATAAGTGTTTAAAATTTCCCCATAATGATAAAATCATAATTATTAATCATAGCATATATCAACCTATGGTGAGGCATGGAGATGTTTGTCTTGATTATTTTTGGTCCAAACAATTCTAACCTCTTCAACCTAGAAGTGATGCTCTCTTTAAATCATATCAAAAATGGAAAAATGAGATGATTTTGTCTTTGTGTAAACCTATAAATCCAACACTTAGCCTTCTTCTTGATGATCATATACCTCTTCTTGAGGATAAGATTATTCTTCCTCCTAAGGAAAGAAATAATCTTCTTCCCAAAGAGGAATCTATTCCTTCTCATATGCTGATCCTAATATTTCTGATGATGAATATGAATATGCTGATGTTGACAATGATTTATCTAAGAAATTTTCAAATTAAAGCATTAATCCTAGATCCTAGTAACGAACAAAGTGACTCATCATTAGAGCATGGTCCCTTTTTGGAACTTGTGATAGATCCATCTACTGTGCTAGATGTCGCTCCTCTTGCGTGTTGTCCACCTTCTTGAAACAATGATGAGAAGGATCGAGGGGTGGATGACGTGTTGGATTAGCTTCACCAACACTGTAGATTCTCTCTCTCTCTCTCTCTCTCTCTCTTCTTTCTTGTTTGTGACATTCTTCTATTTGTCTCTCCATTCTTCTATTTGTTGTCCCTAGTGTTGTCTACTTGAGGACGATGCAAAGTACTGAGATATCTTTTGGTATCTCTTGTGTTGACTCAAAAGACGCGCACGTTCCCTTCTTCCATGGTGGTTTCCTTTCTTTGGGAGATGAGGACAATTCTATGCATATATATACATGATATACATGAATTATCATAAGAAGAATATTGACTCCAAAGTTAGGTGAAACCACCTCATGTTTTGTGTTTTGTGATCATTATCCTTTTATTTGTCCTCTCTTGGGGGATAAATTATTGTGATAACATGCTTATATTTTTGGGTGTATCCTACCTTAAAGAAATTTCTCTTGGTAAGGCATGCACAATTGCTATAATGTGGGGGCATACACTCCACTCAATGATTCTCTCTCTTACATATCTTGATACTTAAAGTTACTTAGTGAAATTTGCCTTTTGCTTTGTAATTTTTAGTATTTTTCTTTTCATGGCTCATAGTTTAAGAGAACCTTACTAGTTGTAGTCATGGTTCTCTCTCTCTCTCTCTCATGATCTTCCCTTTTACTTGGTCATTGAAGTTGTGAGATCTTAAAGTCCACTGGTGGCTCGGTGTATCTTGCCTCCTTGACAACTTGGTGAAAGTCTTTCAATATGAACCGTTTGTACTTTAGGGAGTGTACGATTGACTTCACACTCTCTCTAAAGTGGGGGTTAATTGTAGTGTCCTAAAATTGCACTCCTTGCAATTTTTGATCGCATTTGGGTCTTCATCTTAGTGTTTGTGCCCCTTGGCCTAATTGAAGACCTTATTATGCTCTTGAACATCACAAATGCCAAATTTTTTAAATTTACACTTGTTTTGCACTTTATCCTAGCCCCAAATTAGGGCAAGACTAAGGCGATATGCCCTGGTCCCCCTCATTTTGCTCCCTCTTTAAACTCTTTTTCCCAATTCAAGTTTTGGTGGGATTCTCCACTCCGTGTTAGCCTATGTCAGAAAATTAGCCAATTAATATGACAGGCAAGTATATACAGAGGATTTCCCCTCTCATTTGAATATCCATTATATTCATGAGCAAGCATTGAGCACACATGAGATCAAGGATTCAAGTATTCAATAGAAATTGAGAATTTTCAGTCTACCTTCAAGCCTTAGAGTAGCAATAAAGTCAAGGACGAAGCATTGAAGTGGAGATCTACATCCTATTTCATGAAACCCTAATTCCATGTGGAGGCAAGAAAAACTTCACAAGGAGGTATAATCATTTCATTTTTCAGTCATAATTAAGCATCTCCCTCAAAAGGAGAACATTTCCTTTCAATCATTTCAATTACATTTATCTCAATTTCATGGTTAATTCCAAAACCAAGGTTTGACTAAAGGCAAGCCCTTATTCCCAATCTATTTCCCTTTCTTTCCATGTGCATGAAATAGGTGCACAGTTGTGCTTTTGGAATTAAGCTTCAGACATAGAGATGAAACAACCCTTTTTGATGCACGAAAAATTTGGAGGACCAAGAGGTAGCGCCACTGTCCCTTCTTTTTCAGGGCATTTTCATAGGTTAGACCCAAATCAACTCATATTTCTCAGATCCAGGTGCATGAAAAAATCTCAAACCTGTAGCTCAATATTTTCTCATATTTATTTTCAATTCTTGCACTTTCCCTAAATCAACATTTCAACTTACAAAAGAGGGAAAAATAAATCACAATCTATCAATCTACTTAATATTCAGTCCTTATTTGATTTGTGATTGAATCTAGTGGATTCCTCCCCTCTTTGAATGCAAAGGCAATCCCCCTCAAAGTGAAAATTGATTTGGTGATTTCTCCTTCCATGTTGCAAATTGCCAATTCAAAATTTTCTCATTTACAGAAGCTATAAGAATTTCTTCATTTTTTCTAATTATAAGAATTTCAAGGTATATCAAATGGATGTTAAGTCAATATTTTGAAATGAAGAACTTGAAGAAGAGGTATATATTGAGCAACTAGATGGATTCAAATTGTTAGAGGATCTAGATATGGTTTGCAAGTTAAAGAAGGCATTGTATGGATTGAAACAAGTACCTAAGGTTTCATATGCTAGATTGGACAAATATTTGTTACAATAAAACTTCAGGAAAGGTACAATAGACAACAATATTTATTTTAAGGTTGAAGGTAACAAGTTGTTGATTGTTGTTGTCTATGTTGATGACATTATATTTGGAGTAAGTGATAGTCTATATAAAGAATTTGTAGAAGAGACGCATAAGGAATTTGAGATGTCATTCTTTCTTGGTGTACAAGTCAGTTGGAAGATGTAATCTTTATTCCTCAAACTAAATATGTCAAAGAGATGTTAAAGAAATTTGATATGGATAATTGTAAACCAATTACTACCCCTTTAACCATTGGTTACAAATTAGGCTGAGATGACACATCTCCAGATGTTGAACAAAATAAGTACATATATATGATTGGAGGATTATTATATCTAATTACCTCTAGACAAGATGTTATGTAGTTTTTATGTTTAGTTGCAAGATTTTAGGCTAATATGAAGAAATCACATGAACAATTGGTGAAATAGACTTTAGGTACTTGAAAGGGACTCAAGATTTTGGTCTTTGGTACAAGAAGCATGAAGATTTCATGTTGAAGGCATTTAAAACTATTGATTGGGCCAAAATCATTGATGACAAGAAAATTACTAGTGGTGGTGCATTCTTTTTGGGAGATAGATTGGTTTCATGGTTAGGTAAGAAACAAGAATCAGTGCCATTATCTACTACAATAATAAAATACATTACAAAAACATCTTACTATACTCAAGTTATGTGGATGAAACAGACTCTTAAAGATATCATAGCGGTGTATGATGAAGCTATTCCTATTATGTGTGATAATATTGGTGCCATAAGCATTTCAAAGAATTCGGTAATGCATTCAAGAACAAAACATATCTCAATCCATTATCATTTATTGAGGGAGAAGGTTGCAGAAAAGGAAATCAATTTGTAATACATTTCTACAAAAAAATAGGTAGAAAACCTTTTCACTAAGGGATTGGCGAAGGATAATTTTGAGTATCTCAGACAGAAACTAGGGGTTATTGCGCCTCATTTTTCTAACTAGATGCATTATAGTGGTGCATCTTTCTGGGGGATATTTAGAACTTATCCTTTATCTCCTGGATTGATATTGTTACTGCACTTAGGGTAAACAATGATGTGTGTTGGTTAGTGTTTCATGCAATACCCTTTATCTTTGATGTCAAAGGGGTAGAAAGTTGCTGTGAGATTTGTTCGAATATGCAATTATTGTTCAAGTGTTTCCATCAATGATAAAAGGGGAAATTGTTGGAAGTATGAGTTTGTATGGTTTTTATTGATGTCAAAATTGGCTATCCAAATTGATTAAGGTCTAGATATGTTCCTGATTGTTGTAGTTGTGTTTTGTGTTATAGATTTAGTTTGGTATTTTTGGTGTTGGTTGTGGTATTTCAATTTGGATATTTATTTATGTTGTTTGGCAATGTGTTTGTTAGATTGGTCTAGAAAGTCTTCGATGGCCTCTGGATATGTTGCAAATTGTATTGTAGTTTAGTGGACGTGATTTTATGGCTTGCGTAGTGTTCTTAGTTTACTTATCTGGTGGATTCTTTGTTCTACAAGAGAGATTTGTTGATATATGTTCAAGATATTTAGTTGTATTATGATTTGGTGTGTCCAATTGAGTTATCTTGATTAGATCATATTCCTTTGGTTTGGATATGCATTGGAGGATGTATTCAGAAGTTTTTATGGGTCTCACCATGGCGAGTGGAGATCTGCATGAAGTATTTTGCATCAAAGATTTTTTTTGGTTGACTGATTTCTATGTCTACATGTTACTTTTGGTAACAAATTTTGAGAATGTATTAGCATGTGTAGATCATTGGATTCATCTTGGAAGGATGTATTGTAACATGTTTTGGTACCCTCTTTCTTCTAGAGTGGACCGCTTTGAGCATTTTTGGTCCAGATGGTTTATTTTGTGTAATAATGTTCACCTTGGCTGACCCTAAATTAAGTTTTCAATGATCTATCTCATATTCAAGGAGTCTAGTTGGAGAATTTGTATGATGGATCATGTTGAACTGATGAGAAGAGTATGTGAATGATGTGCAAGAAAATTTGAGATTGCAAAAGTGCAAAAGTCAGAGCTTTGAAGGCGATACATTTAGTGAGATAGTATGTAATAACCCACTTAGCTTAATCCAAAAACTCAATTGATTTTTTTTTTTTAATATATAAAAATATTGATTTGTTATTCTTACTTATTCTTATTTATTTATTATTCAATCACATACTCAGGTACATCTATCCAAATGAGATAGGCATCCATCCAACCAGGATGGAAATCTAACCATATAGGTTAGGCATCTATCCATACGGGACTAGGCATCTAGCCATACGAGCTAGGCATCTAACCATACATATTAGGCATCTGTCCTTACGGGACAAGAGGTTTCATCTATCCAATCCGGGATAGGCATCTACTCAAATGGGATAGACATATATTCATAAGAATAGGATATGCTCTGGCCAGAGACTTTAGACTCATCGAGACCATCCAGGTCTTGAGACACTCTCTAAAGACTACACTCCCCTACTAGGAGTGCACCGAGGTCATTGTCCTTAGGAGTATTAAAATAATTACATAAACAAGCTTGAGTTCTACCTCGAAATTCGGCCTAAAGCCTCGAGAAGTCAAGCGAATCCATACAAGATTCCTTCTAAGTATGCATTGAATTAATTTTAACCTTTCAATTATTATTTGCACCATTTGATTAAAAGACCAAGGAGCTTCAAGAACTACTCACCCAAAACCAAATCCTAATCCCCATCCCTGAACGCCTGAGTACAAGGGACAACTTCGTCCCTAGACTGCCTACATACCCATGTCAGCATGGGATCAAGGCATAAAGTATGTAGTTCTGGTTTCTAACTATGGTTTAATGTAAATTGTTTGGTGGGTACACAACCCTTTCTAGGGTCGATGTCCCAGATAGTTCCTCTGTGGTTTCTACCCACGATGGTAGCTCTATAGAAAAAAGGCTCAAGGTGGCCTTCCTCTTGTGGCCTAAAGTAACTAAGTCCTAATACCTATTAAAAATGTTACCCTTAAATCGTTATCATCCTCTGAAAATTCATTAAGATAGATAAATTACAAATCATCACACACCACCAAGCCCTGATGGGGTTTTCTAAGGTTTAACTGAGCGGATGTAAATTCATTTTAAAAGATTATCTTTTTAGATTATCGATCCAAGGGGGATTACCCTCCGCTTGGATTTTTAACTTCCATATGACCCTTATTTCTCCCCGGTGATTTATAGGGACGATGCCACAGATGCAGTTAGTGCAACTTTATTAGGCATTAAGTGCAGTACTTCAACATGAGGGCATTACCCATAAGTGTGACCCAGAGGCACCATAGATACCGAACACTGCTAACATTTTGGTTTTGTCTCCTCTTGTTTAGTTGCCAACTAAGAATTCTAATTTTGAAATCATGAGTCTTATGTAAAGCAATATACTAATACAATCATGAAAAAGAACTATAGTATACAAAGAATTTTTTCTTGAAAACTTGTAAAATTATAACTTACGAAAAAATTCTTGGAAGGTACTAAATTGCTTAAGGAAAATCCAATGCCTAGGTAGAAGGCCTTAAAAATGAATTTTAACACTTACTTGATTGAAGGAAAAACTTAATATTAATAAGCTTGAAAGTAACTGCATTATTGATAACCATCTAATTCTTCCACTTGAAGCAACATAAATTCTATCTTTAATTATTTCCCACAAATGATAACCTTAATTTAAATATGAATCTTAATGCTTGAAAGACACTAATTTGCTTAAAGAAGATTAAATTATCTAATAATAATACTTTGAAAATAAATTTAATATTCACTTGTTTGAAGGAAAAAGAAAAGAACTATTAACGATAAGCTTTAATAACCACATTATTTTAATCACTAATTGTTTGAAAATAAGATTAGAAGAGAGTCTAATACTTACTAATCAACTAACATAAAATAAAGACCCTAAGAAAATTTGAATAAATCTTCTTCCAGTTGCTTTACAACCAATGTCAATTCCTTTGCAACATTATAAGAGATAACTAACTAATTCTTCCACTTGAAGTAATGTTTTACCCTTAGATATTTTCTACAAAAATAATAACCTTATAATTTTCAATTTCTTTACTTCAATTTAATTCTCTAAGTGGTCATAGGATAGATTTCTTGAAACTCATATTAAGGTGGGAATCCAATTATAACTTACTTCATCATCAAGGATAAGTTTCATTAAACATTCACAAAGGATGAGTACTAAGATTGAGATTACTCAAGATAACATCTCGTGAAAAGATATACAATTTTTTTTTCTATTTTCTTTGCTAAATTTTTATTTATTTATTATTTTTTCTTTACATCCTAATTAATACAAAGTTCATCTAAAATAGATTTTACCCCTCCTAAGTTGTATGAATAAATTCACGTCTAATTTCTAAACTTTAATTAAATTCATCTGTAATTGGGGAAGAACTATTAAACATTATTTTCTATTTTCAGACTACGCAAATAAAAGGGTAATTATTAGTCCAAACACACTTACATGGTAGGTAAATCTTTAACCTTTGATGTTTCCACCAATTTGAAATATACAAGCCATTTTTTTTAATAACTCATACGTAAGAGACTTAAATTGACATGTATTGATTATCTTGAAGGAATCTATTTACCAAAATTTATCCGAGGTTAGCTAGTGATTCTTAATGAAGAGAAATCAATTCCATTAACTAGGACAAAGCTTCCCAAGGTGCATCACAAATGCTTTTGTTTTCATAATTCAAAATATTTTATTCAATAGAAGTTTTACTACTATATTAGGGTGAAAGGGTGCATTAGTGGACTATTTGCCTCTTGCAAAATTTACTCTTTTGAAACCCAAAGGGCTCTTTTACCTAGTGTTAGGAAGATAATAATTTAAAAAAAAATAAAATAAAAATAAAATAAAAATAAAAAAAGGTATTGATTGAAGAATTTACGACTTAATCCCTTATTTAAAATTCCAATGAGGGTCCCTTAACATGAGCTAGGTTCTTTATAATTTTCCCTAAATGATTGATTACCACTTCATTAAAAACTTAATTACTATATACAAAGGGGTCAATCGCTTTTAATGTTAATTTAATAACTTTAAATTATAATTAAATAATAAGCTTCCATTAATAATTTATTTATTCCAAATAAATTTTAAATGTCAAATATACAAATTAATTTAAGATAAGATCTAATCCATTACAACTATTCAAATTAGTACAAATTCTAAATTACAACTCAAAGAAATATATTTTAAATAAAATAGTTAATAATTAACACCCCAAAATCTAAATTATTTATCAACAGACAAATTTTAACACATTAATATTAAAAAACTTTTTAGATAATAATAAATCTTCAATTATAAACTAATTTAAATAAATCAAAATTTCATTAATAAATTTTAATAATAATAAAAAAAAAACAAATCAAAGTTTACTAAATGACATTGTTTGTTTGTAAGCCACTTTAAATGTAGTGGCATAGTGGATTATGGGAAAGTGGGCCCGCCACCCCACTACCTTCTACAATATAAAGCAATAGATTAAAAGAAACAACTTCTTTAAGATCTTTAGTTGATTTTCTTTCCTTTTAAAAAAATAACATTTTTTTTAATATATATACTAAGAGTAAATCATTATTAAGTCTGACATGGAAAAACATGTTGAAATGTGGCAATTAATCAGCAAAGTACTGTACACTCAGCACGTATCCTTGCCGCGGTCTGGGGCCGACAACCCCCGAGGAAAACAGGCGTTCGGGGGCGGGAGCCCCTGAGAAATTTTTTTTTTTGGGTATTTTTTTTTTTGTTGGTGAAAACCAACATTGTAATAAAACCCTAAAAAGGCCGACTTTGTTTTTGCCCTAAAAATGCATGTTATAAGCGGTTGGGATGCTTAAGGCATTGTAAGGTTGATGTACTATTTTTGCTGGATAATAAGAAAGAT
The DNA here is from genome assembly GCF_030272615.1 of Cryptomeria japonica. NCBI lineage: Eukaryota > Viridiplantae > Streptophyta > Pinopsida > Cupressales > Cupressaceae > Cryptomeria > Cryptomeria japonica. Next base: position 300,965,641 of record NC_081413.1, on the reverse strand, counting down.
TGGACGACTGTGTATGGTGGACGTAACCTATTCTGGGTGAACCACATTAAATCTCTGTGTTATCTGTGTCCTATTTTATTTCTTTATCTTTTGTATTTAAATTTGCATATGATTGTTAGTTCATATTTTCTTCGGATCTTCTTGAAACCCTAACAATTGGTATCAGAGCGAGGTTTGCTGTAAATTGGTAGGACTTTCAAATTTGAGTGGGAGCAAATGGAGGATTCCAAATTCAAGGTCAAAAAGTTTAACGACCAGAATTATCTGTTATGGAAAATGCAGATGGAGGATTACCTGTATCAAAGGGATTTGTGGCAGCCGTTGGAAGGAAAGGCAAAGAAAGTGACCACAATGTCAGATGAAGAGTGGGACATTTTAGATAGAAAGGCATTGGGATCCATTTGATTGTGCCTTGCACCATCTGTAGCATTCAATATAACAGAAGAAAAAATGACTATAGATTTGATGGTGACATTGGCTAAGTTGTATGAGAAACCCTCAGCTTCGAATAAGGTATTTCTTATGAAGCGTTTGTTTAATTTAAAAATGAGCGAGAGAGGATCTGTAGCGGAGCACTTAAATGAATTTAATACAATTACCAGTCAATTGTCTATGGTAAAAATTACTTTTGCAGAAGAGGTTAGGGCTCTCTTGGTTTTATGTTCTTTGCCAAAAAGCTGGAATAGCTTGGTTATGGCTGTAAGTAACTCTGTCTCTAGTAAAAATACTTTGGTATTTGATGATATTGTTGGTGTTATCCTAAGCGAGGAAATGCGAAGGAAAAACACAGGTGAGACTTCAACATCATCAAGTAGTGTTTTGAATGTAGAGAACAGAGGAAGATCAAAGGAAAGAGGAAAAGGCCCTTGCAATGAGAAGTCACGAGGGAAGTCAAAGAAAGGATGCTCTCAATCTAGAGAAAAAAAAGATTGATGGTACTGCGGAAAGCCTGGTCATCTAAAGAAAGACTGTTGGTCTTGAAAAAATAAAGGAGGAGACAAAAATGAAAATGACAGTAAAGAAGCTAATATTGCAAGTAATAATTTACAAGATGCCTTAATCTTATGTTTGGATAATGTTAATGAATCCTGGGTAATAGATTCTGGGGCTTCATTTCATGCTACACCCCATAGAAAATATTTTCTAGATTATGTTCAAGGTGATTTTGGACAGGTATATTTGGGTGATGATGAGCCTTGTCAGATTGTTGGAAAAAGAAAGATAAAGATCAAGTTGCAGAATCGAAATGACTGGTTTCTATAAGAGGTAAGACATGTTCCTAATTTAAGAAGAAATTTAATTTCTGCAGGGCAACTCGGTAGTGAAGGTTGCATAGTTACCTTCTCAAATAGTATCTGGAAGGTCACTAAAGGATAATTAGTAGTAGCTAAAGGTGTAAAGGTAGGCACATTATATCTATGTGTTAGTAACACTTACTCTACCTTAGCTGCTACAAATAAAGTTACTGTAGGGAAAGCAACAATAGATGTTGCAAGAACAGATTCAATAATGTGGCACCATAGGCTTGGGCACATGAGTGAGAAAGAGATGAAAATCCTTCACTCCAAAAATCTATTGCCAGGACTAAAGAAGATTGATTTAGAGTTATGTGAAAACTGTGTTTATGGTAAACAAAAAAGAGTCAGATTTCTCAAGGTTGGGAAAGAGAAGAAGAGTGAGAAGTTAGAGCTTGTGCATTCAGATGTATGGGGACCGACTCAGGTATCATCTCTTGGTGGCTCTTGTTATTATGTTATTTTTATCGATGACTCAACTAGAAAAACATGGGTATATTTCCTAAAACAAAAATTAGATGTTTTTGAAACTTTTAAGAGATGGAAAGCTTTGGTTGAGAATGAGACAGGAAAAAAGTTGAAGTGTCTCAGATCGGATAATGGAGGTGAGTATTGCAGCAAATCATTTGAAGATTACTACTCCTTAAATGGGATTCGAAAGCAGAAGATAGTTCCAGGAACTCCACAGGAAAATGGTGTGTTAGAGACAATGAATAGGACTATCATGGAACGTGCGAGGAGCATGAGATTGCATGCTGGATTGCCCTTACATTTTTGGGCAGATGTTGTACATACTGCTGTCTATTTGATAAATAAAGGACCTTCAACCCCTTTGGATGGTGGTATTCTAGAGGAGGCATGGACTGGTAAAAAGGTAAATTATTCTTTTCTGAAAACCTTTGGTTGTGAAGCCTTTGTCCATGTTGATAAAGAAAACAAAACCAAGCTTGATGCTAAATCTCATAAATGTACCTTCATTGGAATGGGATAGATGAATATGGCTATTGGTTATGGGATTTTGAAAATAAGAAAATAATTAGAAGTAGAGATGTTATATTCAATGAGAAGGTTATGTATAAAAAACAAATGCAGGAAAAGAAGCATGAATAGGATAAACAAGAATATGTGGTGTTGGATGAGATTCCTGAAAATGAAATGCTACAGGTACCTGATGTTTAGCAACAATAGATTGTCCCACAAACTCCTGCAAGTGTTAGACATTCTATAAGGTCAAGTATGTAGGATTTGAGAAATACAAATCCACAGAACCCAAAGAAACCTGCATGCAAGAAACCTGTCACAGAGAAAGAGAGAGAAGGAATACAAGGGTTTTGGCTCTGACAAAGTGAAAATATTTATTATCAGAGAAAAATGAATCAAGAGAATTACAATAATACAAGAGATCAATCCTTATAAAGGAGATCAACACCGAAAGGAAAACCTAACCCTAAGGTGAGAGCATTTAATAATTAAATATTAATTATTAAATGACTAATGTATGCATAAAGAGAAATCTTAAGAGGAGAGTAAAGTTAATTAATTACTTTACTCTAACACCCCCCCTTAACATGAGCTACAATGCAGCTACAAACAATGCAGAAGAAAGCAAAGGAACTACAATGCAAAAGAGGGTCCCGGCAACAAGGCCTGATCAGGTACCCGAATACAAGAAAATCTCTATAAAGCGGAGTAAAGGAGAAAACCCACTGGGAAAAAACTCCTCTCCAAAAAGAGATAAAGAATCATGCTGAAAAGAAAACATGAAGGAAGGAAGGCCTCACTGAGACCCCCCAAGGACAACTTCCTTCACCCCAAGCATGGAGCACAACTGAAGATAGCGCGGAGATGCCAAAGGTTTAGTGAAGATGTCTGCAACCTGCTCCTCTGTAGGAATATACTCCAAGATGAGAGAACCATCCTGAATCAATTGTCTGATGAAGTGCATGTGGATTTCAATGTGCTTTGTCCACTGATGCTCCACTGGGTTGCAAGAAATGTGAATGGCACTCTGATTGTCACACAAAAGAAGAGTGGGACAATCTGGAGGAAACCCAAACTCTATCATCAACTGCCGAAGCTATAAAACCTCCTGACTGGCTAACACTGCTGCACAGTACTCAGCCTCTGTAGATGATAATGCAATAGCAGACTGCTTCTTGCAAGACCATGTGATAGGACCAGAACCAAGGCAAAAAACAAAGCTAGAAGTAGACTTCCGATCATTGACATCACCAGCCCAATCGGAGTCAGTGAAGCCAATGATGTGAGGGGATTTTGAAGTGTAGTGAATGCCATAATGAGTGGTGCCCTAAATGTACCTCAAAATATGTTTGGCTGCTTGCCAATGGCTCTCATGAGGATCATGGGAGAACTGAGAGACAAGGCCAACCACAAAGGAAAGATCAGGACGAGAATGTGTCAGGTACAACAAACTGCTAGCCAACTGCCTGTATAAAGTGGGGTCTACTGAAGGAGTAGAGCAAGTGGAAGACAAAACAACACCTGACTGAAATGGAGTGGGGGCAGACTTGCAATCAAGCATGCCAAATCGCTGAAGCATATCAAGAGTATACTTCTCCTGAAATATGGAAATCCCATCCGAAGACTGAATAACCTGTAGACCCAGAAAGAAGTGCAAGAGACCAAGATCTGTCATCTCAAACTGCTCCATCAAAGCTCTCTGAACACTCTGAATCATGGAGGATGAGCTACCTGTAAGAATGAGATCATCTACATATAGCACAAGAATCAAAAGATCACCCTCCCGACACTGAATATACACAGTGTGATTGGAATGACAATGTGTGAAGTGAGAGGAAAGCAAGAAAGAGTCCATCTTCTCATACCAAGCCCTGGGGGCTTGTTTGAGACCATACAATGAACGACAAAGTTTGCAAACCAAAGAAGTGTCCTACACAAATCCTTAAGGCTGCTCCATATAGATCTCCTCATGTAGGTCTCCATGCAAGAAGGCACTCTTCACATCCATCTGAAACACTGTCCATCCCTGTGAAGCTGCAGGTGAAAGTATCAGGCGGATAGAATTCATCTTGGCGATAGGAGCAAAGGTCTCAGAGTAGTCAATACCCTCTACCTGAGAAAACCCCTTCGCAACAAGATGGGCCTTATACTTATCAATAGAACCATCTACAACATACTTGGTACGATACACCCACTTGCACCGAACCAACTTTCTTCCTGTAGGAAGAGGACAAAGATCCCAAGTATGATTTTTCATCAAAGAAGAATACTCCTCATCCATGGCCCTATCCCACTCAAGGTGTCCTGTTGCCTCTGAAAACTTTTGAGGATCATCTGAAATGGTATGACTCAAAAGACTAGAACCACATGTCTGAGCACGAGTGCGATGAGTATCTGAAGGATCACCTGCCAAAGAACCAACTGCCTCAATAGTATCACGAGCCCAGCTTGGCAAAGACGGAGCAACTGGTGGTGGTGGAGATGGTGGATCATCATCTACATCATCCTCAAGAGATAAGTAATCCTCAAGAGATGAAGAGGAAGGAGTAGGCAATGAAGGAGAAGCTGGGGATGGAGAATCCATCAGAGGATAGCACTCATCAAACTGGACATCCCGCCGAAACAGGACCTCTCTGGAATCAGGATCAAACAATCTGTATGCCTTAACATCCTCACAGTAGCCAACAAATATGAGTGGTCGTCTCTTCCTCTCCATGGCGTTCTGCTGAGCATCAGGAATAAATGCCCAAGCCTCACTACCAAAAACTCAGAATGTAGAAACATCAGGCTTGACATGGGTCGAAGCCTCCTCAGGAGTCATATGTCGCAATGCCTTATGAGGCATCCGATTCTGAATATAATTGGCACAATTGACTGCCTCAGCCCAAAATGAAGAACTCATAGCTCGAGACTGTATCATACAATTTGCCATCTCCCGTAAGGTTTCGTTCTTTCTCTCAGCAACACCATTCTACTGTGGGGTGTAAGGAACTGTAAACTGATGCTGTAAACCATGCTCAGTGCAAAAATCTCTGAAAGCCTGATTTACATACTCTCCCCCATTATCTGTGCGTATCCTCTTGATAGAAAGGCTAGATTGCTTCTCCACAAATGTCTTAAAAATCCTGAATGAGTGAAAGATATCAGACTTGTACACATAAGATCACTGTGTACCAACTCTAGGGCTGCCCTAGCACGAGAGGCTCGACCCTTAGGAAAAGGATCTCGATGATGTTTGCCAAGGACACAACCATGACATACACCATCCATACAAGAAATCTGTGGAAGCCCAATCACAAGTGCCTGTGTACTCATCTGTTGTAGATATCTGTAATTGACATGGCCAAAACGCTCATGCCAAAGCCTGCTCACTAAATTTGCATGTGCTATAAGAGAGGAACCAACAGTGTTTGAACTCTCAAAGCCATCAAAACTATATAAGTGAGATGCATAATCCACACTCCTAGTAGCCACAACCAAGTCAGGATCATGAAGATCTCGAATAACCACATCATGAGGTGAGAACTCAACTATCTTACCAGAGCCAGAGTGACAAATCTGATAAATGGATAGAAGGTTTGTCGAAATGTCAGGAACCAAAAGCACATCCTGAAGACAACCACCATCCAATGAAACAGTACCGAAACCTTGAACGGAAAGTTGTGCTGAGTCACCAACTGCAATATGTCTAGTGCTTGTAGGAGCAAGAGCGGTGACCAAATCCTCTGTGTGTGTCATATGGTGAGAGACACCAGAATCTAGAATCCAAGTGGATGCTGAGGACAATGCTCGTGCAGAAAGAGCATGACCTTTCCCTATGGGCTATGAAGGAGGCTGAGGTGCATTGATATTATGCTGCTGCATGGCTTCCTCCAAAGCCTCTAAACATTTCCAACACCTGGAAATGGGATGTCCTTCCTTGCCACAAAAACTGCAAGGATCACCAGATTTCTTCTTAGTCTTGGAGGAAGACTCACCAGACTTTGAAGATTTGCCCTGTTTAGAATTGGACTGTGGTTTTGAATCAAACTTAGGTGGTGGCTTGGAGGGATTCTCACTAGCCTCTGAATCTTTCTTAGGCTTCGGTTTCTGCTTCTGTTTTCCTTTGGAGGACTGGGCTACCAATGCTTGGTTCTGTGAACCTGAAAGTGAATCCAACTACTTAAGCTTAGCTTGCTCACGAGTCAGACGATCACAAAAGACCTCAAAAGAAGGCACGACATGCCGAGCACCCAAGGCATCCATGGTGGAATAGAAGGTCGAAAAGAAGATCTGAAATGGACCCCGAAGCTTGGAGAGGATTAGGAAAATGCACTCTGTATCAGTCTTAGTCTTACCACAGCCCTGCAAGATAGATCTTTTCTATTTGAACTTCATCAAAAAGTCCTCAATAGAGGGAAATGAATCAGGTACCAAGGAAGTTAACTCTGCCTCAAGCTGCAAAGCTCTGAACTCGTTGACAGTGCCAAAAAGTCCTTCAAACTTGATCCAAATGGCTCGAGGAGTGAGACAACCCTCAAGATGAAACTGGAGACTATCGGAAATGTGTAAAGCCATCAATCCCATAGCATGATCCATATTGTTCATGTGCTGCATAACCTCAAAGGGACGCGTCAACTGAGGTTGAATCTCATCCAAATAGGACCATAACCCTCTAGACTAGAGAAGAGTCATCATGCGACCCTTCCAAGTGTGGTAATTATGCGTTGTGAGAGATTCAATAGGTCTGTCTACCATCCTGTGAATTGTGCCTCAACTGCTCTGAATTTTTTGAATTATTATTACGTGGTCTTTCAGAACTAGACAGAAGATGCAGAAGGGGTTTGATTGTTTTGTTTTGGTGTTTGTAGATTCTGGTTTTCTGATGTAAAGAACATAAAGCAAGAAAAAAAACACCCCCCCACAATGCAAAAAACAAATCCCCAGTACAAACTGAAAGCCAGAAAATGATAGAAAGCAGTAACGGGTTGAGACAAAATTTTGAGCACCTAAATAATTTATTGATGAAATAGACTATAGATCTGCAAAGATCACAGAACCACCTTTTCGACACCTATTCGCTTTCGAAAAACGGAGCAAAAACGAGCAAGTTATGCCCCTCGGAGTGCAAAAAGGCTTATCAGACTTTGACTACAAAAAAATGCAATCAAATTGGAGAAAGATGAAAAAATTCCTACACCATTAGAATGGGCTCGGAGTTATCTTTCCAACGCCTATTCATTTTTGAAAAACAGAGACCAGACGCCCAAATTATGCCCAATTTTGTAAAAGAGCTCCAAAAAGACCCAGATGGGCCCTTATAGCCCTCAGGTGCTTTAAAAAAATGGGCCCCTGGTCCGCTGGGCGATCAGGAGCTAGAGCAGGGGGCTGGTGGTGCGGTGGCGGTGCGGGGGTAGCATGGGGGCGGTGCCGCTGGTGTTGGCGGATGGCGGGCGGTGGGCGTCGACGGGCGGCGCGACGGTGGCTGCCGGGCCGCGGCCGGTGGCGGTGGCCGGGCGGTGGCCGCCGGGCTGCACACCAGTGGCGCATAGGTTTACAATTGGCTGCGCATTTTTTGGTTAAAAAAACGTTGTTTTTTTAATTTTTATTTTTATTTTTTATTTTTCCGTCTCGAACTGCGTGCCCTGGGGCCGTACGGCCTTGGGGCATAACATTTTTTGCCTTCTGGAGCAACTGTGTCCAAATCAGATGAATTTTATATGAAAATAGGGGTTTTTGGGCACTACGAGCTCAACGATGAGGTCCGTTTGGGCTCAAAGTGTACCAAAAAAAAATACCCCCTATTCCAAAATAAAAAACAGAAGACAAACACAGATCTGATGCAACCAAAACCTAGATCTCAAAATCTTTCAAAAGTCTGAACAAGCTGCAGCAGATCTGGCTCTGATACCATGTAGGATTTGAGAAATAAAAATCCATAGAACCCAAAGAAACCTGCATGCAAGAAACTTGTCACAGAGAAAGAGAGAGAACGAATACAAGGGTTTTGGCTCTGACAAAGTGAAAAGATTTATTATCAGAGAAAAATGAATCAAGAGAATTACAATAATACAAGAGATCAATCCTTATAAAGGAGATCAACACCGAAAGGAAAACCTAACCCTAAGGTGAGAGCATTTAATAATTAAATATTAATTATTAAATGACTAATGTATGCATAAAGAGAAATCTTAAGATGAGAGTAAAGTTAATTAATTACTTTACTCTAACAAAGTAGACCCCCTGAAATATTTTCTCCTTCTTTGTATTCTATTTTATTAACTGATTCTGGTGAACCTAAAGAATATGAAGAAGCAATGCAGGTGGATGCCAAACAACAGTGGGAGCTAGGCATGAAAGAGGAGATGGACTCCTTGATGAAAAATAAGACTTGGGGCTTAGTCCCTTTACCTGCAGAAAAAAGAGCTTTGCCTAACAAATGGGTTTATAGGCTAAAGGAGGATGAAGGAGGTCAGAAAAGATACAAGGCCAGACTTGTGGTAAAAGGTTTTGCATAGAAAAAGGGTATAGATTATGATGAAATATTTTCTCCAGTTGTAAAAATGACTTCAATTAGAACTGTACTTAGTCTTGTTGCTGCAGATGATTTACATCTTGAACAAATAGATGTCAAAATAGCTTTTCTCCATGGAGATTTGGAGGAGGAAATTTACATGTTGCAACCATAGGGATATGAGGTCAAAGGTAAGGAGAACTTGGTGTGCAGGTTGAAGAAAAGTTTGTATAGCTTAAAGCAAGCACCCCGACAATGGTATTAAAAATTTGATTGTTTCATGGCTGAACATGGTTATCATAGATACCATTCTGATCATTGTGTATATTGTAAGAGATTGGATAATGGTAGTTATATTATCCTGTTGCTGTATGTTGATGACATGCTTGTTGTTGGGTCTAACATGCAACATATAAATGATCTTAAACAGAAATTAGCCAAGTCATTTGCTATGAAGGATTTGGGTGCAGCTAAGCAAATTCTTGGTATGAGGATTACACAGGACAGGAAAAATAGAACCTTGATTTTGTCCCAAAGTGAGTATATAAAGGTGTTGAAAAGATTTAACATGCAGGATGCAAAAGCAGTTAGTACACCTTTAGCTAGTCATTTCAAATTGACTAAGGAGATGTGCCCAAAGGCACAGAAAGAGGTTAATAAAATGTCTAACATCCTGTATTCATCAGCTATTGGTATTTTGATGTATGCAATGGTATACACAAGGCCAGATATTGCACATGCAGTTGGAGTTGTGAGAGGGTTTATGAGTAATCCAGGTATGAAACATTGGAATGCTGTGAAATGGATCCTTCGGTATTTGAAAGGAACCACTACAAAGGCATTATGTTTCAAAGGATCTAATGCTGCTCTGAGTAGATTTGTTGACTCTGATCTGGCAGGTGATATTGATTCATGGAGGAGTACTACAATGTATGTTTTTACTATAGGGGGAACTACAGTCAGTTGGATTTCTAGGCTGCAAACGGTTGTTGCACTTTCAACCACTGAAGCTGAGTATGTTGCTGCTATAGAAGCCAGCAAGGAGATGATTTGGTTACAATGTTTTTTGGAGGAATTGGGTTAGACACAAGAGGATCGCCCATTGTATACTGATAGCCAGAGTGCCATTCATCTTGCAAAGAACTCTGCTTTTCATTCAAAGACAAAGCACATTCATCTCAGGTACCACTTCATCTGGACTATTTTGGAGGAGGGTCAGTTATGGCTTGAGAAGATTCACACAAGTGAGAATCCTGCCGATATGTTCATGAAGGCAGTTCCACAAGAGAAGCTGATTTCTTCATTAGTTTCTGTTGGTCTTCTTGATTGATAATTGTGGAATTTATACCAATTGAGTCCTAGTGTTTTATCCAACGGATGTTGCATGTACAGTGGTGACGTGTAGTATCAGTTTCCAAGTGGGAGATTGTTTGGTGTGGAGCCTGATCAGTTTCCAAGTGGGAGATTTTTGAAATGTGGCGACTGATCAGCAAAGTACTGTACACTCAACATATATCCTTGCTAGGGTTCGGGGCCGGGCCGGGCCCCGGGTAGGGGTTCAGGGGCGGAAGCCCCTGAGGAAAGCGGGTGTTCGGGGGCAGGAGCCCCCGAGAAATTTTTTTTTTTGGTATTTTTTTTTTGTTGATGAAAACTGAAATTGTAATAAAACCCTAAAAATGCCGACTTTGTTTTTGCCCTAAAAATGCATGTTATAAGCGGTTGGGATGCTTAAGGCATTGTAAGGTTGATGTACTATTTTTGTTGGATAATAAGAAAGATTGGACGGTTGTGTATGGTGGATGTAACCCATTCTGGGTGAACCACGTTAAATCTCTGTGTTATCTGTGTCCTATTTTATTTCTTTATCTTTTGTATTTAAATCTGCATATGATTGTTAGTTCATATTTGCTTCAGATCTACTTGAAACCCTAACAAAACATATATATGTGTATTATTAATACTTGAATTCGTAATTACAGTTTTTGTGTTTTATTGCTTGTTGATTTTGCACAGGGATGAAACTTCTAATTTTCACATAGATACCTATACCCAGAAATATTTATTCAAGAGGATGGATTCCATAGATTTTTCTTGAAAGGTAAGGATTTCACAGAGAAATAAGAATCTTGCAGAGATTTCACTGAGACAGAGAGGGAGCTTATTGCAAGTTATATATTTCATAGAGAGAGATTTCACAAAGATAGAGAGGAAGCTTATTGCAAGTTATTTATATCGCAGAGAGAGATTTCACAAAGACAAAGTGGAAGTCTATATATATATATATTGTTTGAAAAAGTTTTTGAAAGATTAAATCTTCACGATATGCTTGGGATGAAGGCAAAGAAGGTTTTCTCAGGAAGAAATCAACTAAATATATATTGTCATCTTCAGAGGGGGAGAAAATTTGTTTTATTCAACTCACAGGGAATCATGAATACAAATGAAATGCTTTCTCAAAAGAGTAGTATATATTCACAAGAAGGTAAGACTGATCATAGAGGGGAATGATAGGGATTTAAGATTTAATCAAATCTACATTCAGAGAGGGGAAATGAATTTATTTATAGGAAAAATAATTAAGGAAAAATAACTTTGATCCATAGGTGAAAAACATAGAGAGATGAGATTTTCATAGAGTAGTAAGATTGATTAAAAAAAATTCACTCAAATGACCAAACTCACATTTAGAGAGAGATAAGTTTAATTCATAGAAAATAGTCAAATAAAGAACATCATACAATCACAGAAAAAAAGAGTTTATTCCCCAAAATATTTTTTTGCACTCTTAATAAATAAAAATATATTTCTTTTTTGAAAGAAAAAATACAACAAGAATTTGATTTTTATCTTTTTTTTCTTTTCTAAAAAAATTAAATATATAATATAGATATGTATTAAAAAAAAGTTCAACTATGTTTTAAAACAAATTCTAAAAACTTTTATATAAATGAAGATCTAAAAGAAGGATAGACGCTATATTCTTCATACTATTTTTTTTTTTTTACACATGAAAAATTAAGGAAAGCAATAGAAGAGAACCTGGATCGACAAAGTTTGATGTTGAAACCTCTCCAATCTCCAAGCTAGTCTTCCTTGATCCTTCCTTGCAACTTGGTGAAAAATCTTCAAAACAACTACTTAACAATTCTACAAATGAAATGTGACAACAAAAGAAATCCTACTACTTTCTATAAGAAACTTGAGAAAATTTTCTTCAAAAAATAAACCAACTCCCTTTTTTCGAAAACTTGTATACATTATATAGAAAAGATCCCTCAATTCCACTATCAAAAGAATTAATTGAAGGAAATGAGTCTTTTTCCTAAATTATCTTCATACAATATTGATTGATCATTAAATGGAGGAGTTATATGCAAGAAAATGGAGAATGAAGATTCCCTCTAGAAGCTTCCAATTTCTCCTACGACATGTGCTTATATGAAATTGCACAATTAAATAATTCCTTTTTAAATTATTATTTTATGTGTGTATGTGTGTGTTCATTATTACGCCCAGAGGCGTAACCTACAATGACATCATATAGGGGTCATCAGACTTGTCGATGTAAGAAAAAAGAAATGATCCATATTCTTGTCAGTTACAAACACATCACAATTATAAAGGGTTACAGAAATGCAGCCATCTAGAAAATTAACGCATTGAAGTTCAAGAGTCATTGATGTTTGCATAACATTGCCGTTTAAAACTCTTCACCATTTATTCTACCCTCACCGTTTCCGCACAAACTCTTCAACTTCTCGCGTGATACGATGTTTTCCACGAAGACATATGCCTTTTTTTTTTTTTTCATTAGAAAGAAGTGACCATTAGAAAGAAGTGACCATTAGATTTATTTCCTTATATTGCTCTTACTTTCCATAAAGTTTCCCTTAAATTTCATAGGTACTTATATGGAGGGCCTAAATTAAAATAAGGAACTTAATGCATGATAAATTTAAACGTTTAAGGAAATTTCCATATCGGGCTCCACGTATTCCACTTGAAGACTTAAATATAATTCATTTGCCTTATAACAGTTTTTAAAAGCATAACGTTTGATATAAATTTATTTTAATTATATTTTGAGTTTTAAAGAGAATTCCAACAGTTTCAAATGCATGACAATTAATGCATCCAAGAGGAGAGGCATTTTTCTTTATAAGCGATTCCTCTTACATTTTTGTTTGGTTCGTGAAGATATCCTGAGCTGGTGAGAAGAATTGGTGTTGCCACAACTTTGGAAGTTCGAGCTACAATAATTTCTTATGCATATCATCTTTGGTTTGCAGTAGCAAACCCCTGAAAACCACCGAAAGGGATTTCCCTTTGTAGCAGGACAGTAAGATTCTATCACATTTGACCGGTTTCATAGGTAAGCCCTGCAACGTTTAGTATTTATCTTTTGATCATTTTGTTGCGGTCAAAACAATTTTTGACTAGAATTTTTTTCTGTTTTAGCGGTAATAACAATTTGTGACTGAAATTTGGTTGAATTTTAATTTTTTTTCAAAATTCTGTTAAAGATTTTTTTAAGATTTCAGAGTATTTTTACTGTGATTCTCTATGTTGTAGCAGATTCAATATTTATTTTTATACAATTGTATACACATGTTTCCTGCTCTAAAACCACCACCATATGATTCCTTGTAATTTTTACTACTTGGACTTTGGATTCAGGAGTAAGTTCAAATATACATCTGTGAAATTCTGAATGCTGATAAAGAAGCATTGTGGGTTTTTTAAAACTAGTATCAAGTGGGGATTCTCAACTTCAGGAGTGCTGCAAACTCTTATGCACTCAGATGCCACTGCATCTGATGATGCAATTGACAATTGCTCTTCATTTATGTTAAACTCTGACTGTAAATGTTGATCTTCTACATTTATACTAAGCTCAGACTCTGAATATTTATTTTTACTGTGACTCTCTATGCGTTAATTTCTTAAATGATGTAGCATAGCATTTTGCAAAAACTCAATAGCATATCTATGTCTACCATAAATGGCATAGGTCTTGGCATAGAGATAATAGCCGTTGTAGATTATTTCAATTACTTTTGCTCTCTTCATCATATATAAAGCAGGATTTTCTCCATCTCCTGCACAAGGAAAAATGATCCACATGTATTGGTTTTCGATAGCATAACAGAGAAATCATACCAATGCACAAATAGAAAAAACACAACTTGGGTAGAAAATGATCCGTATAGATTTCTGAGAGCACAATGATTAAATTAGACATCTGAGAAGATAAAACCTATTGAGGCTAAAGAAATGGTGTTTGTAGTCATATGTAAATGTAATATGCTAATAATGTTTTTAATCATTTTTCTTTAATCAATTTATCAATAGAAAATATTTAAAGCTACAATACATTGAAATAGATATTAGCAATTATAATGAATTCAAGTTTATTTTATTCTACTATTAAAAATGCAACTTTCTATATTCTATGAGTTATTTCCTTCTAAAAACATAAACATGCTTTTGAAGAACTGTTTTCATCTTGGAATGGTGTCTTACAAGAAAGTTTCTATATTTATTGTGCCTTTTAATAATGGATATGGACAACAATTCTATGTTATTTTAAGAATAGTATAGTTGAATTGATTGGCACCATTTCTTTGATAAAAAAAATAAATAAATAATCTTAATTTTCAATTTAGAAAAATTAAAAAAAAATTCTATGTTTGATTTAATTTTAAACATAAAATATAATGTTTCTAAATTCAAAAAAATCAAAGTTATATGCATACATGTAGATATATAATGTTTCTCAATTCAAAAAATCAAAATTACATGCATGCACAAATATTTTTAAAATAATATATATATTTTTATTTCCAATTTAGTCAAATACAAAGTTATTTATATATTTCTATTATAAATAAAATATAATGTTTCTAAATTAAAAAATATCAAAATTTCATACACAAATATTTCAAAACAATTTAGTATTTTATATCACATTTTCTCTCTTTATAGATTATATAGTTTTTCATATCAATGTCATTTTTCTATTGATATTTTATTTATCTCTTAGTTAATTTTATACTATTTTATTATATTTTAATAAAGTTTGAAATTTATTTGTATTTGAATTCCAAAAATTAATTTTTTTTATCCTTTTTAACTTACATTTTCTAATGACATTTTTTTATTCCACAAGACATTTAGCATATGGTTGTGTTAACATAGTGTTTATACAATATATATGTTCTATACATTATTAAATGAAATGGTACCCTCAAGCTAAACCAAAATGAACTTTAAAATTAACTATAAATTACAAAAATTTGAAATAGTAAACCTAATTGAATATGAATCCAAGTCAAACTAGCATACTAATGCTAAATCATAAGAAAGCCTAAAACAATTCATTACCATTTATAATCTAAAGGTCATCACTTTCATTAATTAAGCTAGAACCATGGTTTCTTTTGTAGGGTTAAATTAAAACCTCAATGATGTGCCACAAATCAAATTCCAAAAGAAATACTTTTATATTAGTAAACTAAAAGCTAAATAGGGTTAGAGTTAATGATATGTTAAATATAATCTTGGATCAAAATAATAAGACCAAATCATTTAAACCCTAAGGTTTATTACTGGATCCAAATAAATTTAAAGCTAATTTATGATATGTTAAAAACTATAATTTTAATCTTATCATTGGACTAAAATAATAAGACCAAATCATGTAAATCATAATGATAATCCTACCCCTAACACTAAACCCTAACCCTAACAAAAAACCTAACCCTAGCCATAATATTAAACCCTAACCTTAACCATTTTCCTAACCATAAATCTAAACCCTAACCATTATCGTAACCCTACCCCTAATCCTACCCATGATGTAAACCCTGAACCTCCCAATAATACTCACTAAAATCCTTATGCTAACCCTAATCATAATCCACCCCTAATCCTAACCTTGATATAAACCCTAACTATAATTCTAACCCTAACACTAAACCCTAACCCTAACCATAACCCTCACCATAATATTACACCATAACCCTAACCATAACCCTATCCCTAACCCTAACTCATACCATGATATAAACGCTAATCCTACCAATAATTCTAACCATAACCTAAACCATAAACATAATTGTTATAGTAACCCTAACCTCAATCTTGAACAAAATGTCATAATTTTTATTCTATCTCTAATTTCAATATTATCTATAACCCTAACCTTAAGCCTAACCTAATAATAACCTTAAATCTAACTACATCTAGATAACCAAAAACCTAATCTGGAACTACATTAGCAAACCAAATAATATACATATATTGGTTTGAAATGTAATCCTAATTGAATTTTACTCCAAAGCCATAACCTGATTGAACTCTAATCATAATTTAACCATAAACCTAATTTAATTGAATAATAACCCTAATTCTAACCTAGATTGAAAAATAATACTAATCCTAACTATAATTAAACCCATATCATAATCAATCCTTGACCTTGACAATATCTAGGCAATCTATACCTAATTGAACCCTACCAATAACCTAATCTTACCATTATTGAAACCTAACCCTAAAATAACCCTAAGCTTAATTATAAACATATAGTTAAGAATTCTACAACTTGAACCCTAATCTAACCATAATTAAACACTAGCGCTAATCCTAATTTAAACCCAACCCTAATGTAATTGAATCCTAGCCCAAATTGACCTCTATTCCTAACCCTAAATATAATAAAACCCTTTCCACAATCAAACCCTGAGTCTAATTAACTATAACCTTAACCCTTAACCCTAATCCTTCTAATTGAATGTTAACCCTAAACTCAACTCTATTTGTAGATTTGAACCTTAATATGATTGTAACTGAACCCTATTCTAACCCTAACCCTATTATAAACCTAACACTAATCCTAACCCAAACCCGAACCCTAACTCTTATAACTATCATCACTTACTATCTTTAATTGCAATCATATCCCTAACTCTAACCCTATTCCTAATTATAATTCTAACCCTAACTCTAACCCTATTTTTTATTATAATCATTGATTATAATCTTTAACCATAACCTTAATTGTAATCACTAAGAATAACCCCAATACTAACCCTAACCCTAACCCTAGAGCTAATCCTAATTATCATCTTAACCATAACCCTAAGCCTAATTATAATTATAACCCTAACCCTAACCCTAATTTTAAACCTATCTCTTATTCTAACCCTAACCCTAACCCTAACCCTAATTCTAACTCTAACCCTAACCATAATTATAATCCTAACCATAACCCTAACCTTAATTATAATTTTAATCCTAACCCTAATCCCAATTTTAATTATAATCACTAAGACTAGACCCAACCCTAATCCAAACCCTAATTATAATGATAACCATAACCCTAACCCTAATTTTTATTACAACCTTTAACCCTAACCCTAATTCTAACCCTAACCCCCATCCTAACCCTAACCTAACCATAACCCTAAACCCTAACCCTAACAAAAATACTTAGCCCTAACCCTAAAACCTAATTCGAACCCTAACCCTAACCCTAAACCTATCCCTAATCCTAAGACTATTCATAATCCTAATCCTAACTCTAAACCCTAACCCAAACCATAACCCTAACTGTATCCTTAATCTCAAACCCTAACCATAATCACTACCCTAACCCTAACCCTAAGCCTATCTCTAACCATGATGTCAATAATTACCCTAACCCAAATCTGAACCCTAACCTTAACCCTGATCCTAGCTTGATGTAAACCCTAACCCTAGCCATAATCCTTACTATGACTCTAACCCTAAGCCTAACCATAATCTTAAACCTAACCTTAACGCCAACTATGATATAAATGATAAACTTAAGAATAACCTTTATCATAATCCTAACCCTAACCCTAATCCTAACTCTAACTTCACTATAATCGTAAACCTTAACCCCTAACAATAATCTTGCCCTAAACTTAACCCTAACCCAAATTGAACTTTTATTCTAATCTATTTCTAACCTTAATCCATCCCAAATCTTAATCCTAATTGAACTTTAATACTAATTTAACCCTAACCTTAATGTAATTGAACCATAACCATAATTATAACCCTCTTTGATGTAAACCCTAAACATATTGATTGTAATCCTGACACTAAACCCTAACCATAAACTTAAGCTCCTTAACACTAAACCTTAATCCTAACCATAATCCTAACTATAATCATAAACCCTAACCATTATCGTAATCATAATCCTAAACCCTAACCCTAATTATAACCCTAACCATGTTATAAACCTTAACCCTGAACATAATACTAACCCTAACCCTGATCCAAAACATAACTATAAACCAAATCCTAATCCTAATGATACCCCAAGCTCTAATTGTAACCCTAACCCTAACTTTGATGTAAGCCCTAAACATAATTATGATCCCGACACTAAGCCATAAACCTGACCATAAATTTAACCCTAATATTAAACTACATAACCCTAACCCTAGCCCTAACTGTAATCCTAAACCCTAACATTAACCATAATCCTTAACCAAAACAAAACCCTAACGTTGATGTTAACCCTAACCATGATATAAAACCTAACCATTATCATAACCCTAACGATAAACCCTAACCCTAATCATTAATCTAACCCAAACCAAGATGTAAGCCTTAACCCTAATGCTAAACATAACCATAATACTCGCAATTAAATAAAGTTTTATATCAACATTAAATGAAGTTTAATATATCTTAGATTTTAGTATTTCATATGTCTCTACGTAATAATATAATAATGTAATAATATTATAATATAATTTATTTTAATAAAAAGACACAATATAATTATATATTTATTTATTTTATGTTTTCCATGTCGCGCCGCGCGACTGCCACTAGCATATATACCTTAAATTTTAATTTAATCTATATAAAATACGTCAAGATATATCCTTCTCAAGGCGCCTATTTCAATTTAGGGTATAGAATTGATTAAAAATAGGCGCCTCGAGAAGGATATATCTCGGCGTATTTTATATAGATTAAATTAAAATTTAAGGTATATATGCTAGTTATAATAACTTTTCCAACCATATTCCTTACAACTTGTCATAGTGGCGGTTACAATTGACCATGCATTTTGAATTTAAAATTCCCTTCTATAATGCTCTTATTTCTCCTACACCATGTGCTCAATTTAGAATATTGAGAGAATGAGCAATTTCCCAAATAATTTATGACCTCACATGCGAGACACCACTTATTAATTCTTCTATTTCAAAATAATTCCATACTTATTCAATTTTTCATCTCTAACTAACATTACTCATAAGATTAATAATAATAAAGATGGTAATAATAATAATAATAATAATAATAATAATAATAATAGTAATAATAATAATAATAATAATAATAATAATAATAATAATAATAATAACAACAACAACAAGAAGTCCAATCAAGATAAAAAAAGAGGGTTATGACATAGTATGTTGTTATAGTGGTCATTATCAAAGATATTTTCCATGATGTTGGTTGCTTGATCTAATTGTTCAAGGATAATTTCATGTTTAGGAGATCCTTCTCAGTTTCAGTTCTACTAATTCCTTTGTTGCTTATAGACAATGAGCCCTTCAGTAGTAGATTGTATCTTTCCCTGAAGCAATGAGACTCGGTTGTGCAAGTCCTTGTATCTTGTCCTATGGAAGTGTGCCTTAAAGACTTGCAAGTCCATCATGTGTTGTTTCTCCTTGGTAGTGAGCCTAAAACTTTGTAATCATTCATATTCATATTGTGAGTTAGGTTCTCACCATGGTTTTTCCTTTTTTGGGTTTTCCACGTAAATTTGGTGTTCAAGTGTTGATGATTGATATGTTGTTGCTATGTTACTTGATGTTGTTTTAATTAATATATTTTGAAGTTCCAGACTAATTCACCCCCCTCTCAGTCCTGCTGTGTGTTCAACACTGACATGTTTCTACATGCAAATTTTTAATCTCCTTAATAAATTTAGGTTATTTTACACCCAAAATTTGCCAAAGTGCCTAAGTATACTAAGCTTTCACATTTCTATCTAATAGGGATGCTAATTGTGTAGAGTGAGGAGCTCAATAGTCATAAGTTTTGCCATTATTAGTAAAAGAAACCAAGATAGAAAAAATAATGGGCTTTTAAATTATGCTTTATTGCACCAACAAATAAGAATAAACATTCAAGTAAAAAACTACCTTTAAACAAGCGAGAAACATTTAAAAAATAGTTGTACTCGCAATGTCTCTGCAATTAGGTGAAAGTAGGCGGTTTGGTCCTTGGGCAGATGTGGCGTGGGATGATCCACCACATGTGCCCCAATGGGTTTTCTCCAAGGGGAGATGGGAAGACAGGGCTCCGCATTCAGGAAGGCATTATAGAGGGTTTCGTCCAATCTCAAAATTTTTTAGGGATTTTTTAAGAGCTATTCGCATCGTCGTATGGGGAGCTTAAACCTATGAGGACAAAGTGGAAATGGGAGAAACCATAACATGGGGAAGCAGATGGACATCTCTGGTAATGTTAACCAATCTTTTGCTGAAGTTGTGGCCACGGGAGTCAAGGCTACTTCAAGGGCATCCGGGTCTGTCAAACAGGCGGGTGCTTCTGCTATCTCTGGCAAGGATGCGACAATCTCGAGCAATAAATCCCTTTCTGGCTCTGGTCTGGAAAAAGGTATCACAGTGGATGTAGCCCTGACGAAAGAGGCATGGTTCCCATGGCCGTGTTTTGATTTTAGTGGTTCTTTTGTGGCAGAAAGGGCCTCCAAGTTACATTCCGTTGCTCTCTTGGGGGAATTCTGGGGTCCTCAAACCAATTTGTCTAAGTTGCATTCTAAATTGCATAAACGTTGGCCTGCACTAATTTGTTTTCAGTTATTATCATTGAATTCTTGTGTATTTGTTTTTGAATCCCCCCATTTTAGGGATGATGTTCTTGTGAATTCATTTCATTGGTTTGGTAATATTTTGTTTAGGGTTTCTGCTTGGAAACACTTTTTTATCCCAGAGTGGGTCAAGCCTAAAACTCTCCCAGTTTGGCTTGGATTGCCCCAATTTCCCTTTGAATTCATGGATCTAGAAGTGATGAAATCTATAGGAGATAATTTTGGGAAGTTTTTGACATCTAAATTTATTTTTGAGGAAGGGAAGGTTCTGGTAAAAATCTATGTGTTGGTTCCCCCTACTTCTATATGCCTGATTTCATGTAATCTCAAATCAAATGAGGGTATTTGGAAATAACCTATTGTGAAGATGGATAATGATCTTACTCAAAATTTGATTGTTGTGGATGCCCCCTTGTTCTTGGATTTTTGTAATTCCAAAGCTGTTGCAAACAATAAGGAAGGTTTGGATGTTCCCCTGAATCCCGTCCCTGTTAAAGATCCTATTCATGTCTCGGTTGAGTTTATTACCCAGTTAAAGGAGGGTCCCAATAATGCTTTTCAATCTCTCCATAAAGCCTCCACTGACAAATTGGAGAGTGTTGTGAACTCTTTAAATCAGGTTGGGTTGGAAGGTTTTATTAATTCTAAGTCTGTCGGTCAGGTTAAAGATGGCATTGCTAACCTAGTTAGCTAGACATGTTTTTCTCCCTTACAAGGCCCCAATCATTGCCCCTCTTAGAAGGAGGGTCTAGATGGCAATTTAGGTGATGAGATCCTTTGTTCTTTAGAAAGGTCGGGTGGTCATATGGATATTCCACATAATATTGCAAGTACTGGGGTGATTTCCCCAATTGTGTCTACTCCCTTTAGTTTTGACGATGCTGTCCTAATTCAAAAGGTAAAAGAGTTAGCATCTAGTGAGCCTATTAGGGAGTTTGGCATGCCTCAGGTGTCTCTACGTATTTCTCTAGATGAACACATAGTTCAGTAAGTTGAGCATTTGCTCAAGTCTAACAAGTATCTTTTAGAGGAGGAGGTCTCAGATAAGATTATGTGTTCTATTGAGAATAATTTGGATTTAATTCATAAGAGTTTGCCTCTATTCCCTTCTTTTAATCCCTCTGAGGTTCCTATTAATGTTACCCAGGATGCTTCAAATAAGGTGGTTACCCAGGAATTGGTGCCTTCTCCTTGGTCAACTTCTGTTAAAATTCTTATTGGTCCTCCTATTGCCCAAGTTGAGCTGAATTTTCATATCTCTGTTGTGTCCTTGGGCAGGGGTAGACCTCCAAAAAATAGCAAAACTCAGTTGGAAATTGATGCAGGCATTCAACAAGTTTTGTCTGCTTCCCCTGGGTTTAAGAAGGCTTCAAACTTGTCTTTAGGTAATGGGAAAAGCAGTGGCCATGGCTCGAGCTCCATCAAAAAGAAAAAAAAGTGTTTTCTTAGTCCTCTGGTTACTAGATTTGTGGCGGTTAAGAGGAGCTTACATAAAAGCTTTGGGGAGAAAATTTCTTCTCCTAAGCATGAAAAGAGGGGAGTGTCAACCTCCCCTCAAGGGAAATGAGGATCATCTCTGTAAAGCGGAAAATCGCGATCGAACCCTAGTTGTTCTCCCCTCTTCCAACTCCGAGGAGAGAGAAGGGAGGTTTGCTAGGATTCGATGGTTTTCACTTAGGGGAGAGACTTTACATTCAAAAGAGGGGTTGAAACTCATAAGATCCAATCCCACACAATGTAAGATTGGATGCTAAATGAATTTCAAGGGTTAGGAAAGCAAGGCTACCCTCTTTTGTAAAGAATGTTGTTAAGGAAATTAAGCTAAGAATACATAGAAAGTCATAAAGATTCGCTTATAAACTGAGTTCGGGTTATAGGATGAAGCTGCGGACCTGGAATTAGCAGTAGAATGTCGATACGGCGCTGTCCTGCAAATTTGAGCAAAAGTTGTCGGGACGATGGCGCCTGAGCGCCACGGTCCTCCAAAAAATTTGCGAAACGAAGGGGGATCTGTTCGTCTCTGCACAAGGATTCCAGATCTTCAATTTCAGCCGCGTACCTGCAACCTACACACAGAAAAGCGAAGACGATTGGGGGGTTAGGGATTAGGGGTTTGCCTTTAGGTCAAACCCCGGTTTTGGAATTAACCAAGAAATGAGCAAGAGCTGTAAATGTAAATGACTGTAAAACAAGTACTAATACCTTGTTCTAAGGATGTTTGTATCCTTATGTGCGAAGGTATAGATGTTGTATGTTGTATGTTGTAGCATGTAGCATGTGATCTCCTCTTCAATGGTTGAATCCTTGACTTGAATGCAACACTTAGCCTTGAATGGAGACTTGAAATGATCAATTGCTTGAAGGAATGCTTGAATGCTTGAATACTTGAATGTTTTAGTATAGTTTCCACGCTTTTTTTTCTCATGTATCTCCTCTCTAAATGAGAGAGAAAAATGTAGTTTATATACTTGTCATTTAGGGCTGATAGACTGATTTTCCCGACCTTAGGCCGACCAGGAAATGTAATTTCCAAATTGCAAACAAAAAGACCCGAGCCCCTTAGGAGACCGGGCCCAAAATAGGACCCAGGGACCAGGGCGCTGGGCGCCCTGGTCCTGAAGGACCAGGGCACTGGGCGCTCTGGTCCCACCTCCCGGGACAACAGGGTGCAAGGAGGTTCAGGCCAGGGTGCTTGAAAAATGCAGTTTTCAGTGTCGCGAGCAAGTTTTGGGGTCTCCATTCAGGTTGCGTGTTGCGTCGCCATCGTGAAGACCGAAATGCAGTCGAAATTGCAAGTGTCGCAATTTTAGGACGCTACATTTAGCCCCCACTTTAGCGGGAGTATGTATGCTCATACTTCCGGTAAAGTACAAGGAAACAACATTGAAAGACTTTCACCACGTCAAGGAGGCAAGATACACCAAGCCCCCAGTGGACTAAGGATCTTACGACTTCGATTGACAAAGTAAAAGGGAAGATCACGAGGGAGAACCATGACTGTCAGTAGTAAGGCTCCCTCACTATGAGTCATGCAAGAAAGATATCAAAAATTTTCAAGGCAAAGCTAAATTTGTCAAGAAATTTTCAAGTATCTTGAAAAGATATGAACGGGATGTATGCCCCCCTACGTTAAAGCAATCGCACACGCCTCACCGGGGGTGATTGTTTTAACGTAGTGATACACATAAGAAATGAGAAAGGAAAGGAGCACATTATCGCAAGGATTTAGCCCCCAAGTGTGAGATAAACCCAAGGATAATAGACACAAAACATAAAGCACGAGGTGACTTCACTTTCCTCGGGGTCAATATGCTGTATGATAATTCATGTATATATATCATATGTATGTATGCATAATTGTTCTTCATTCCCCAATCAAGGAAGGTCACCTAGAAGAAGGGAACACATGTGTCTATTGAGTCAACATGAGAGAGATCGAGAGATCTCAATGCTTTGCATCGTCCTCAAGTAGACAACACCAAGGACAACAAATAGAAGAATGAGAATAACATATAGAAGAAGTAACAAAAGAGAGGGGGAGAGAATCTGCTATGCTAATGTAACTAGTCTCCCCGATCTTGCTGATCAATGTTTCGGGAAGGCAGGGAACATGCTAGAGGAGGAACATCCAACATAGCAGATGGAGCTATCACAAGATCCAAACAAGGGCTATGTTCATGTTCCGAGCCACATTGTTCTTCTCTAGGAGCTAGGATAAGTGCTTTAGAAAATTCATTAGATAAATGGTTATCAACATCAACAAGTTCATATTCACTATCAGAAGCAAGAGGAGTAACATTTTCATCTATATCGTCATCAAGATTTATAAAAATAGGATCTTTAACTCGCACAGGATCAAGACCATCATGCATCTTATGTTTAGGAGATTTAGGCTCAATGTCCGGCTGAGGAGAAAATGGAATAATGCTTGTTGAAGGTGTTTTTGGAGATTGCAAAGTTTGAGAAGCAGCTGCCTGAGCTCTAAGACGACGCTTTCGTCGGCGTTCACGTGCAGAACGATTTCATCTAGTCTTAGTAGGAAGTGGAGAAGTTTGAGGAGGAGGAATGTTCTCATCCTTAGCACTTGGGTGTTTAGGTTGTGGTCTCTTAGGTTGGATAATAGGAGAAGAAGAAGGTCTCTTCTCTCTATAAAAGGCAGGAGGAGGAACTGCTCCATATAAAGGAGGAATATTTGGTTTAGGGAGAAGACCAAGTCCATCATGACGAGGAGGTATAGGTCTACTTTTAGAAGGTTTATTCGGCATAGACATAGTCACATCCATAGGGATGGGTTGGGAATCTTCTTGAGGAAAGACATTAGTTTTATCTTTCAAAGGAAGAACTTCCTTCTCAAGAATGATAGGAATGTCAAGTTTAGGTGTTCTAGGTTCACTTAGAGATATGATCATATCTGTTTTCCACTTTTGATAAGATTTGAAAAGATGATCACTTCGCGGAGGAAGAGATTGGAATTGTTTAGGCCAAAAGTAATCTATAGGAACACTAGAAGTTCTTTCAGCTGGTTTAAAGAGACTATGATTGATAGTAACGACTTCACCATTATGGGGAAATTTCAAACACTTATGAATAGGAGAAGCAATAGCTTTCATGGAAGATAGCCAAGGATAGCCAAGCTTCACACGAAATTGTTCGGAAGATGGAATAATAGCAAAGTTCACATCAAGGGATTTGTTATGGACCTCAATAGGCAATGTAATAGAACCAATTGCGGGAGAAGAAAATGCATCAAATAATTTCACAATCACATCCGTTTTGTCATAGATCACTTGATTTAATTGCAAAGTAAAAAGAAATTCTTCAGTAATAACATTAACCATGCACGAAGGATCAATAAGCACTCCACGGCAAGGTGTATTCTTGACTTTTGCAACTATGTATAAAGGACCATCAGGTGCCCTAATGGTTTCACTAGAATCAAATGTGATGGAAGGTTCTTTAGGGTTTTCTTGCTGCTCTACAAAGTTAATCACATTCGGGGTCATAGACACAAGACCATCAGATGAAAGAGAGGAATCATTAGCCTCAATTGCATTAGAGGTATGAGAAGGCAATGGATCAGTGAAAATCTGAAGATTTTGATTAGGAAGAGCTACAGATGTGTTGCCTTTATCATTCAGTCCAGAAACAGAAATAGTATTATTATCAATCAAATCTTGAATTTTACCCTTTAAAGAAAAACATTTTTCAGTATCATGACCAGGCTGACGATGAAATTGACAAAAGGCTTTGTTATCAAAATAAGGTGAAGTAATCTTTGCAGGATCAATTTGTCTTATAGGAGGAAGAGTAAGCACATTTTGTTCCAATAACTTATTCATAATACTATGCAATGATTCATTCAAAGGAGTATACTTTCTTTCTTTCTTGAAAAATTTAGAAATAGGAGGCACACCTGATGCTGCATTCACATTGTTGTTGATGATGTTTTCATTGAATTTGATGGAATCTTTGTTCGGTTTAAACTTCCCAAATGGTTGTTGACTGCTATCACCCTTATCACTCGGAGCCATAGGATGTGATTGTTCCATTTGACTCACAGTCAGTTGATAATTGTGAAGAGTTGCACACAACTGTTGGAAAGAAGTAAACTCAGAAAACAGAAGTTTGTCTCGAATATCTTTTTGTAAATTAGAAATAAAGATTCTTTGAATATCATTGTCAGGCACTGGAAAAGAAATTTGAGCATACAAATGCTTATATCTACCAATGAAATCAGTCACTTTTTCTTTAACACCTTGTTTACAATGCATTAAATCAATCAAAGTAACTTTTGGACTTATATTGTTTTGAAATTGTTGAATGAAAGCATTTGCAAGTTGTTCGAAAGAAGTAATAGAATAAGAAGGCAACGAGCAATACCATTGTAGGGCTTTGTCTCTTAATGTTCTAGTAAACAGTTTTGCAAGCAACCTTTGGTCATAAGCAAAATCAGTACAAATTGTTTGAAAAGTCTTAACATGTGTTAGAGGATCTCCTTTACCATTATAAAGCTCCAAATGCGGGATTTCAACATGTTTAGGAGGGATAGCTTGAACAATGTCAAGAGAAAGTGGGCTCGCAACGTCAAATGTGGGCACACTGAACTTAGATTGATTCATAGAGGCAATTTGTTGCTGTAAAGAAGAGACAGTTTGTGCTAGATTGTTAATGGTCGCTTCAGTCGAAGAATTCATATTGGATGTGTTAGATTGAGATGGAGGTGTTATGTTATTGAAAGAAGGTAAAGAGTAAGGTGGTGGGACTCTATGATAATTAGTCATAGGAGATGATTGGACAAGAGGAACACTACAAGGAGGAATGGAATGGTTAAATGAATTGCCCCCTTGCGTCATGTTCATTTGTGAAGATGTAATAGGAACACTCATTGGAGGAATGAATGAAGAAGTCGGATTGAATGAAGGAAGAGGGTTAATTGAAGAAGAAGGGTTGCCCCCATGACTGGTGATCATAGGAGGAATGTCTTGTGTTGAAGTAGTCATTATGTTTGATGTAAAAGTAGGTATACTAGCAATAGGAGTCGTCAAAGGAATAGAATGATTGTCTTGGGTAGGAGGTTGTGTATAACCTAAGGTTTCGGCACAACTCTTCATAGGCATCACATTTGAATCCACAATGTGTGCAATACCACGCAAAATATCAATTCCATTCTTATCACTTTGAAGCATACGTTTTAGACCCTCAATTAAAGGAAGAGCTTGACTATCAGGGTATTCTTGAGACATCCATTGTCAAAAATCGTCAAATTGGTTATCCAATTTTGAAAGTTGTTCTACAGAAACCTCATGGAGAGCTTCTTCATCATTAGGAGGATTAGAGGAATTACCCATGTCCTCGTTAAAAAGGCTATTCAAATTAGGTTCCATCTCCTCAGTAGTTAAACCTCGGAAAGACTTAATTCTACGGCTTCGTCTAACGGGAATAGTGTAAGTAGGGCTTATTGTTGTAAAACTCATGCACTAGAAAGAGAGAGAAGATTTTGAATTTAGAGGTAGCAATTTTCAGTAAAATCAACCAATCTTCTGGATTTAAGCTGTTAAATGCAATCACAACAGTCTCCCGAAATTTTGGAAAAAATGTCTGGGACCGTGGCGCCTGGAGTGCAACACGGTCCCTGCAACTTTTTTCGAAATTTGCAGGGATGAAAGGTATGATGATTTTAGAGCTAATCCGAAAAAATTGAGTGATTTTACGATCTGTAGATAGGCCAAATTAAAGTTGCAAATTCAAAATTGAACCCTATCAAGATTGTCGAAAAATGCAAAATTTGAATTTTGAAAAAGAGAGGGAAACTGAAATTTTGAATTTTATGATTTTAGAGGGAATGTCAAGAGCAATGCAAATTTTGAAATTTGAAAATTGACTCAATTTCACGCAAAATTCAATTTTGAAAGCGGAAATCAAAGTTGTTGTAATTAAACACTTAATTTCAAAAGTCACAAAATGCAAGAATTTGAATAAAGCACTGAAATTTCGAAATGCAAACACAATTTTCAGATTTATGATAATAAAAACGCAATTTTGACACAAAATTTTAATTTCAATGATTTTTGAATGATTAGAAGCCTTAGACCAAGCAATCGCAAGACCAACTTTGACTGTAATTTTGAAAGTGTTATAATTGACAAAATCAGCCAAAATTTTGGATTTTAGCAGGAAAATACAGCAAGATCTCGCTCCCAAAATTTTGGAAAAAATGTCGGGGACGATGGCGCTCGGAGTGCAACACGGTCCTCGCAACTTTTTTCCAAATTTTCAGGGATGAAGGATATTGTGATTTTATTGCAGAATCCAAAGTTACAGCTGATTTGGAGATGTTTTGATTGGTCAAATTGTTGGACAAAGGTTGAATTAAGAGGGTTTCAAAAATTAGGGTTTTGACATTTAACCACTTAATTTTCAGAATTAAATCACAAATATGAATTGAAAATTTGTAATAGAAGGGCAGATCCGAAATAGGCATTAACATTTAGACATTTCACAAGTTCAATTACTAAAAAGAAAATTTAGGGTTTTTATGCAATCACCTCTAAAATTTTGCAAAAGATCAAACATGGAAATTTAATCAATTTTTTCAGATCTAAGCATGAAAAATCAGAAAGGATGTTCACGTCGGGTTCACCAAAATGTAAAGCGGAAAATCGCGATCGAACCCTAGTTGTTCTCCCCTCTTCCAACTCCGAGGAGAGAGAAGGGAGGTTTGCTAGGATTCGATGGTTTTCACTTAGGGGAGAGACTTTACATTCAAAAGAGGGGTTGAAACTCATAAGATCCAATCCCACACAATGTAAGATTGGATGCTAAATGAATTTCAAGGGTTAGGAAAGCAAGGCTACCCTCTTTTGTAAAGAATGTTGTTAAGGAAATTAAGCTAAGAATACATAGAAAGTCATAAAGATTCGCTTATAAACTGAGTTCGGGTTATAGGATGAAGCTGCGGACTTGGAATTAGTAGTAGAATGTCGATACGGCGCTGTCCTGCAAATTTGAGCAAAAGTTGTCGGGACGATGGCGCTCGAGCGCCACGGTCCTCCGAAAAATCCGCGAAACGAAGGGGGATCTGTTCGTCTCTACACAAGGATTCCAGATCTTCAATTTCAGCCGCATACCTGCAACCTACACACAGAAAAGTGAAGACGATTGGGGGGTTAGGGATTAGGGGTTTGCCTTTAGGTCAAACCCCGGTTTTGGAATTAACCAAGAAATGAGCAAGAGCTGTAAATGTAAATGACTATAAAACAAGTACTAATACCTTGTTCTAAGGATGTTTGTATCCTTATGTGCGAAGGTATAGATGTTGTATGTTGTATGTTGTAGCATGTAGCATGTGATCTCCTCTTCAATGGTTGAATCCTTGACTTGAATGCAACACTTAGCCTTGAATGGAGACTTGAAATGATCAATTGCTTGAAGGAATGCTTGAATGCTTGAATACTTGAATGTTTTAGTATAGTTTCCACGCTTTTTTTTCTCATGTATCTCCTCTCTAAATGAGAGAGAAAAATGTAGTTTATATACTTGTCATTTAGGGTTGATAGACTGATTTTCCCGACCTTAGGCCGACCAGGAAATGTAATTTCCAAATTGCAAACAAAAAGACCCGAGCCCCTTAGGAGACCGGGCCCAAAATAGGACCCAGGGACCAGGGCACTGGGCGAAGGACCAGGGCGCTGGGCGCTCTGGTCCCACCTCCCGGGACAGCAGGGTGCAAGGAGGTTCAGGCCAGGGTGCTTGAAAAATGCAGTTTTCAGTGTCGCGAGCAAGTTTTGGGGTCTCCATTCAGGTTGCGTGTTGCGTCACCATCGTGAAGACCGAAATGCAGTCGAAATTGCAAGTGTCGCAATTTTAGGACGCTACAATCTCATGGAATGTTAGGGGCTTAAATGCCCCTAATAAGAGACGCTTGATCATGTCTCAATTAGACTTGGTTAAGTGGGATTTAGGCATGCTTCAAGAGACTAAGCTCTCTTTGGAGAATTCTGAGTACATATTTTCTTCTTGGAAGAGGTGGAAGTTTCTATCTTTCCCGACCTCTAGGGCATCAAGAGGCTTGGCATTGTTATGGAATGATTTTTTGGTTGATGTGGAATTGGTCACTACTGCTCCAAATTGGATGTTATCATTAGTATCATATAAAGATTCTAGGTTTAAAGTATGGGTGTTTAATATTTATGCCCCCTCAAGTATCTCGGCTAAATACAATCTTTGGTGAGAACTCATTAGGGTTTCATCCCCCCTAAGGAATCATTCCTTTATTATTTTTGGGGGAGATTTTAATGCAATTTTGGATTTAGGAGAAAAATCAGGGGGTATTTGTCCAAATAAGAAGTCTATGGATGACTTTAATGCATTCACTTTTGATATGTCTCTTTTTGATTGTAAGCCAAATAATGGTCTTTTCACATGGACAAACATGAGGAATAATTTCTCTCAAATTGCGGAAAGATTGGATATATTTTTACTTTCCTCCAATTGGTTCGATTCAAATATTGAGTTTTTTGTTTCTATCCTTCCCTTGTCTGGGTCTGTTCATTTCCCAGTCTCCCTTTCTATTGTAAGAGATAGACCTTCCCACAAATTGCCTTTTAAGTTCGAACCCATGTGGTTTAGGGATCCTTCTTTTCTTTCCCTCTTGTGACAATGGTGGGGAGAGGCTTCATTCATTAGAGGATCTAGAATGTTTCAGATTGTCAAGAAGAACAGTTTTAAAAAAAAAAATATTAGGGGGTGGAATTCTCTGCATTTCAAGAATATCTTTGAAGAAAAGCAAAGGATCTTGGATATGATTGAGGTTTTGAATAGGCATGTGATGCTTCATGGTATGGGTTCTAGGGTGTTTGATGAAATTAAGTCTCTTAGGAGTGAATTAGAAGAAATTTTGGCAAGAGAGGAGGTATATTAGAGACAAAAATCTCGGGAACTTTGGTTAGCTGATGGGGATAAAAATACAAATTTTTTTCATGCTACCACTGAAATGAAAAGGGTTACGAGTAGGATCTCTTGTATTCAAGATTGTCATGGGAATATTCTCTCTGAGGAAGGGGACATTTCTAGGGAAGCGGTAAAGTTTTTTAAGAATCTTCTTTCATCTGAGAATATCGATGACTCTAACAATATCTCTTCTCACATTCCCTCTCTTATTTCTCCCAATGACAATAGAATGTTAATGTGTCCTTTTTTCATTAGATGAGGTTAAGGGGGCTGTTTTTTCTATGAATCTGGATAAGGCACTCGGGCTTGATGGATTCACTCCTTTATTCTTCCAGAATTGTTGGGATTTTGTGGGTCTAGATGTTCTTTTGGCTCTTGAGGAAGCTAGGCGAAATAGGTCAATCCTTAAAGAAATGAACACTACCTTGATAGTTATTTTACCTAAGAAGGAGGACCCTAAAACCTTTGTAGATTTTTGTCCTATAACTTTATGTAACACCATCTATAAGATCTTTGCCAAAGTAATTTCTATGAGATTGGCCAAACTTTTACCAAGAATAATCTCCCTTGAATAAGGAGGTTTTGTTCCAAAGAGGGAAAATTCTGAGGGGGCTATAGTTGCTCATGAGGTTTTACATTCTATTTCAGTCCAGAAATATCCTGCCATGATCCTTAAGTTAGATATGATGAAGGCTTATGACAGGGTCGAATGGAATGCATTAAAAGTTGTTCTGTCAAGGTTGGGTTTTTCTTTGGCTTGGATAAAATAGATCATGTCTTGTATCTCCTCGGATAGATTCTCGGTTCTTGTTAATGGGTCCCCTTGTGGCTTCTTCCACTCTTCTAGGGGTCCGAGGCAAGGGGATCCATTGTCCCCTTTCTTGTTTATATTATTAGCTGAAGCTTTGAGTTGGGCAATCAAATCAATTTGAGTGAATGGATTATGGAAGGGTGTCAAAATTCAAAACTTTGATCAGAGGATTTCCCATTGCCTTTTTGTTGATGACACCCTTTTGTTTGGTAGTGCATCTTTGAAGGAGGCTAGAGTCATAGATCAAGTGGTTAGGAATTATGTTTCATTTTTGGGTCAAAAGGTCAACAAGGAAAAATCTAAGATTTTCTTCTTAAACACCCACTCTTTGATTTAGGATAAGCTTCAGAAGTTTTGGGGTTTCCAACTTGGGGATTTCCCTTGCAGCTACCTTGGGATCCCATTTTTTGTTAAAAAGGAGAAGGTAAGTTTTTGAGACAAATTAGTTTTAGGGGTTTCAAAGAAAATCTTGTCATGGAACCATAAATGGATCACCATGGCTGGGAAAATTGTTCTGATTAAGTCTATGTTGAATGCAGTGCCAATCTATTTATTGTCAATTCTAAAAGCTCCAAAGGCTGTCCTTGTTAGTTTAAAGGATACTCTGAGATCTTTTCTTTGGAATAATAATAAGGATGGGAAAACTAGGATCCCCTTGTTAGCCTGGGATAAGGTTTGTCTTCCTAAAGAGCTTGGGGGGTCTGGAATTCAAAGTTTGGAGAATGAGAATCTGACTTTGGGGGCTAAGCTAGTATGGAAATTGTATGATAAACAAAATTCCCTTTGGGCTAGGATCATATTTGCCAAGTATCTTCATAATGGAGCTAGGGAGTCTATTTTTCGCACCTCGATTTGCCCCAAGGGTTGGCTATTTGGAATTTTATGGGGAAATGCATAAGTGTCTTGTTGCCGCATCTTTCTTGGGTTGTGCATAATGGTAGTAAAGTTAGATTTTGGGATGATGCTTGGAATGGTCATTGTCCTTTAGATTCCATTAGGGATTGGACCTCTTTAAAATCAATCCTTCTGGATAAATGGGGGTTTTTTTTGTTTGATTATTTTGATGTTGTACATAATGGGCATGTGAAGGTGGCTAAATGGAAATTGATTGATTTTCTATCTGTTAATCCCAACCTGAAAGCAAATTTTTGTACTATCCTCAAAGATAGAATTATCATCTTGTCTAAGAGGGAAGATGAGCTTATTTGGACTAAGAACACATCTAAAAAGTACTCAGTGAAAGATGGATATAATTCCCTTATGCCAGCTAAGGACCTTTCTTCTTGGCCTTATAAATTATTCTAGCATCCAGCTTGCCTCCCGAAGGCTGGAGCATTTGCTTGGCTTGCTATTCAAGACAAGGCTCTTACTGGGATGAGACTAGATAGGATGGGTTTGTTTGTTGTTTTCCCTTATGTTTTGTGCAATAATAATTTGGAATCGTCCTCTCAATTGTTCCTTCATTGTGACTTTGATTTTGGTTGTTGGCAATGACTATTTGAGAAACTAGGTCTGTCCTTTGTTATTGGCAATGACCTTCTCTCCCACTTTAGAGCATGGCCTATCTTGTTCTCCTCATCCTTTTATGCTTGCCTCTGGCTCATATCTCCATCGATTATCATTTGGAATATATGGTTAGAAAGAAATGATAGGATTTTTAGAAAGTTATCTGCTTCTCTTTTTGACATCTTAGTCAAGATAAAGGCTTCTATCTCAGAGGTGGCTTTGTCATATTTTCATAAGAATTTGGAAAATCTGACATCTTTCTCTCATTGGGATGACATGATTACAAGGAAATGGAAATCTCTTTCTGCCATCCCTTCTCATGGGTCTGTTGCAAGAGGTCTGGCTACTAGGAATAAGAGACTTGTTGCTAGATGGGATCCTCCTCCTCTGGGTCATTTCAAGCTTCATTTTGATGGGGCTTCTAGGGGTAATCCGGGTTTGGCTGGGGCCAGTATGGCCATTTTTGACCACAATACAATCCTAATAGCTACTCAATGTCATGCCCTTGGGTTTCAATCAAACAATTTTGCTGAATGTCAAGCTTCGTCCCTTGGGATTGATTTGGCTATTTCCTTAGGGATTAAAAATCTTTTGATTCAAGGAGATTCAATGGTCATCATTCAAAGTGTTTTGAGCTATAAGAGTAATTGCTGGCACTTGAAGTACATAATAGATCATATTTTGGAGAAATTGTCCTTCTTTGATACTTTCTCATTATCTCATTGTTTTAGAGAGTTGAATAAACTGGCAAATTTTCTGGCTAATATGGCTATTGACTCTGGTACACATCAGAAGATGTGGAGGTGTGTGATATTCCTCAAGACATTCTTCTTGGGTATTTGATCCAACCCAAAGGTTAAGGTACTTATCTTGAGCTATTTTTTCCATTTTCTCTTGAGGTATACATATTATCCTCTTCTCTGATCAGATTGTATTTGTACCACATGTGTTGATAGGAGGTTTTTAAGTTTCTATTTGCATATGGTGTATTCTTATAATTCTACATTTGGGCTAGATGTTAATGTGTGTATCTCATGAGGTGTGGGTAGGTAAACTACAGTGTGCATCTCATCCTAAACTCTAATTTTTAACTTGATGAGGTTTGGGCTCTATGCTTCTTGTTCTAACTATGGGTTCAAGGCATTTTTATGTCAAATTATTTGTCTCTATTAGCTCTTGAGGTATGCATGTTATCTTCCTCTCGGTTCAGATTCTATTTGCATCACATGTGTAAATAGGTGGCTTATGTCATTATTTACATATGTTGTGTTCTTAAAATTTGTTTTTGAGCTAGATGATGGGGTGTATATCCCATGTGGTATGGTTAAAAGGGAATTTGCAGTTTTTTGCTGTATGCATGTTAATCTAAAAAGTTTAATTGTTTCTCTATCAAAGGTCGAGGAGAGTTTTTCCTTATGATTATGTACAAGGCAATAGGATGCATTGTATACGTTGTTATCTAATATTGATAATGCATTTTGTCTTTGAGTAATTGGCATTGATAACAACATTTATAGGGTGGTGGCATTGTGTGATCTGTGTAGTATTTATTTTCAGTCCTTTATAAGATTTGGCATGCTTATAACTATTTAACATTTGGTACGTTCCTGAGTTTTTATTACTTGATGTAAGTACCATATTGCTGGCCGCCTTGTGTATGTTCGGCCTTGAAAGAATTGGCTGATGGGATAATCATATTTGAAGGTGACATCCTTGCTTGCGGGAGATGCATTTATGGGTTTTAGTGTAAGGGTTTTTAATTTGTGTGAATTGTTCTAATCAAGCAAGCTTGCAATGGATATTTTGCAGTGTCTTTATGGAGAATTAAGGATGGTTTTTCAACTATGCTATCTTATGCTATTGTCAAAGTGGTTTATGTTATGTATTTTGTGGCTTTTTCAGAGCCCTTCCTACTGCAAATGTCTTCTTCTCTACCCATTGGTGTTTACAGAGTGGTTTTAGAATCTCAATCATTGGGAGAAGAAAATGAGGATAATTATGTCAGGCTTGGTAAGGTTTTTAACTTGTTTACTCCTGCGGTGGATTTTGAATTCCGTAGGTTTTTGGGATGTCGGTGGTTGCAAGTTTTCCCTCAAGTTTCTTATGCTGAGCTTCTCTCTCTCTTTGTTACTATTTACTTTGTTGTTTTACTTGATATGGATTCAGTTCGCCTCTTGGTGTCCATATTTATTTTCCTATCAGTATGCAACTGAGCATTGGTTTCTCCTGCATTGGTTGATTATCGGTTTGATATGGGATCTTTTTACTATGGTGGCTTTCTCCCTCATCATGAGCTTATGGCTAATGGCTGGTCTAGCCAATTACTGCATCAATTACGAATGGGTTTGATATGTGATTCCATGGAAGACTGTCGGGCCTCTATGGATTTTTGGTTGTATTTGGCTCCTGATCAGTATGTGGATAAAGCTTGGGTTGTCTTTCAGGCATTACATTCGTTAATCACTTTGGGTTTTTTGTGCTCTGCTCTTGCTTGTTTGGATTTTCCTTGCAGGGTTATTCCACCTCTGACATCACCTCATGAACCTTTGGAAGAGAGCTCTAGTTCCTGGTTTTTGGATAACTAACTATGTTCTTTTTGTAGCTGGTGGAATGGTTTTTTGTAGGCTTTAAGGTTCTATGACTTCTATTTTTCTCGATTGATTATCTTTGGTTCTGCCAAGGAACTTTATCTCATTTATCTACTTGGTGGTCCTACATGTTTGATCTATCCTTCTTTTGGTGATACTCTAGTTTTTTGGAATTGTCCTATGGGACTCTTGTAAAAAATGTAGAGATAGGGGGTTGGGGGGTATGATTGGACAATACATATGATATAAGGGTAGCCTATTTTTATCTATTTTGAAGGCTAGAACCAAAGGTTTTCTTGTGGGTTCTTTCCTGCCGGTATGCCTTTTTTGAACCCGATGTAAAATCTTTATTATTAATATATAAGTTTAGTGGATATTCCACTTTTATTGAAAAAAAAAAGAATAAACATTCAAGTGAAATTTCTATAATGAAAAACCAAAAATCTAGCCAAAAAGTAAATGTTACAAATAGATTTCTTGCAAATAGAAATTATTGACACAAAGTATAATCTATAAAAAATTACTAAACCATTACAAAGTTATTTGAAAGAGATTTATATCACACAAAAACAAAGTTTCACTATGGTGAAAGTTATGGTTCATAAGAAAAACTTACCTCCTTACATAAAAGAAATTTAGAAAAAGTAAAAATTGCCTCCTTGCAAAATAATAGAAAACCCCATGGGTTGTACACAACCAAGGGTTAAAATCCCCATGTGACTAAGGGTTGGTTGGTTAGGATTGAGATGCACTTTTTTGATGTCATGGTGGGGTGAAAATTCCCTATCTCTAATGTCATGGCTTGTCGAGTCAAGCATGACATATCATATTGTTGGTTGAAAATTTTGCAAACTAGAGAAGTTTACAAAATTGTGGTTTCACAGTGTGTGAGATTGAATCTCTCCTAATTTCTAAGGGAAGGCCCCCCCTTTAACTCACTATTCTATCTATATATAAAATAAAATACAACTTCTGATTTCTAATCTAAACTTGGGTGGTACATCATCTTATCCTCTTTTTTCAAAATAGATGTTATTCTCTTATCTTTCTTTAGGAGAGAATTTACAATATAGAGCACCAATAATTCTTACAATTTCAATGTTACAAATTAACTTGAAATGTGTGAATGAACAAATTACAAATAGATAAAGAAGAAAAGTTTCTATGAAGGCCCGAAGTGCTGCATTGATTCTTCGGGAAAAGAAAGAGTGCTTAAGCTCAAATTCTTAAAACTCATTGCTATCCTATCAACCTTTTCACAAATACTTTGTAACCCATGGTATTGAATTAAGATAATCAAATTAAAGCTAAAAGTATTTATTTTTATCTATTATTACAACTTTTTTGATAATCTTTTCTCGAAACAACAATATGAAGCCCAAGGTATTCAAGTTATTATCTCCTTCTATCAAGATGACAAAACAAAGCACAAAGTCTTCAAGATGCTATCTTATACTATTTTAGCTAACTTTAACCTTGAAAATACCAATATGAAGCTCAAAGTCTTCACAATGATATCACATTCACCAGTTCTTAGTTCTATTAACAAGAGCTCAAATATGGCACAAAGTCCACAAACCAACAATTGTTTCTACTCTTTAACAATATTACTTCAACGACACCTTTACTTGAGAAAAATAATAATATATAACAAGAATGACATAAGAAAATTCTCACCATAAACCACAAATGAATTCAACACAAAGTCTAGATGCCAAAGCTTTCTTCTTATTTCATCAAGTTTGTAAAATTATAATAGGAACACAAAACTTCACTTTTTCTCTTCACTTCGGTAGAGTTTTGGCATATAGATTAAATATTTTAGATCTTAAAAGATAAAGTTCCTTATTACAATGAAAATCCTCATATATATAGAAGAGAGGTGCAACATGAACCTAGGAAATTTACAACTAATTTGTGACCAAGTCAAAGGTAGAGTTTGATTTGACTTAGGACACGTGCAAGTTCTGGATACAAAAACTTGAATACAAAATGACACTTGAAGTGTCAATTGGAATCACAAAATGACACTAGGCTAGAGATACATAAAAAATGACTAAGTTTCTGAAGCCTCGTCTTGTTCATCATTGTCTTGATTTTTCTTCAAGAAATATTCATATTGTCCCAAGGCAACCTATGTTTCACAGTCATCTGGTCCCAATGCGTTGAATCTGGCATCCACAGTGGAGTTGTAGAAATGGATTTGAAGAATTCCCAAAGTTGGACAAAAAAGATCAAAGATGTGGTTCATGAAGTGCATTTTAGACTTATAAGTCTGATTTGCATTTGGGAAGGGTCAACAATCATAAAGGTGCATATCAGACTTATAAGTTCAAAATGCACTTATGCAAAAGACAAAGGAGAGAAATATTGTCTTCGGTGCGAATCAGGGTTATAACCCCGATTTACACCTAAGAAAGAATCATGATGCAAGTCGGGGTTATAACCCCGATTTACACCAACACTTAGTACTTGGAAAAATGGTATGGGTCATACTCCGACATGCACCATGAAGAGGGGACTAGGTGTAGATTGAGGTTATGACCCCAATATACACCATTGGGTAAGGCCTCAATATAGGTCAGGGTTACGACCCCAATCTACATCATTTTTAGTGGACTTAGTGTGTTAGAACCTATAAATAAGTGAGTAAGATTGTGGTGTCCCAAATTATTTTTCCACTACTATCTATACAATTGAATCATATAAATTCAATATGTTAAGCTCCATTCCAAACATAATTCAATGTGTTTTCTAGCCTAAAATGCCTTACCATTATGTAGATTAGCCATTAACAAACTTATACAAAGTCCTTATCCTTAATTCATTATTACCCTACCCCTCTAAATGCCCATTTATTATTCTATGAACCATCCTAAGGCCAAATTCTCAGTTTTCTCTATTTTGTAGGATTTATTCATTGAGGAGTTAAGTATTTTGTGAAACAATGACAAGATAAACATTATCTCTATTTTGCAGGGTCATATCTCTGTTATACCAAGCATCTAGCGAAACAACGAAAAAGGCACAAGGAAAATTGAATTTTGCTATTTCACAAGATTAATGTCATAGTATGCTACGCACTCAACAAGACAATGAAACAAGACATAAGACACATTAAGCATCGCTGTTTCACCAAAACCAAATTTCACTAAATTAAGTGTCTCACGAAACACCGAAGAAGGAGTAAAAGCATATGTGGATTTTTCCATTTTGCGACCTCATTCATGCAGGAGCACCTAGTTGAGTAAAACTCCCATTTTTGAGTATTTAATGCTTCCTTGTTTGTAATGTCTTGTGTTAGGTTTTTAATGTTGTTTTAGGTTGTTTGTGTCATGTTTAGTGGTTTTGGTCTCATTTTGGGATCAAGCAATCAAGGTTTGCCTTTCAGGCTTTGAGTTGACAATTTTTGGCAAAAATGTGCAAAATTGCCAAAAAGATCTTCTAATGCCTTCAAGAGCATTGAAACATGTTTGTTAGGTGTTTTTAAGCATGTCTAAGTTGTTTAGACAAGTTGATAAGGTTAGATTGTCAAAAATGCTTCTTTGAGCAAGAAAAGTTGTCATTTGGCTTGAAAAGTTGTCAAAGTTGTCATTTTTGGGTTTTTATTGAAAAATGTAGTTGTGAAAGCCTCCTATCCATACAGGGCTTGATAACTAACTAGACAGACTATAAAAAGACCTTCCTTTGCCTTGAATAAGGTTGGTGATTGTGTAAGCAAGAGCTTTTGAATAAAATCATGAAATTTTGGCTTCTATGACTGGTTTTTCTCTCGTTTATGTAACAGTTTGTACTGTACCTTCTTAGTCCATACTGTACCTTTGGGAGGTGTGCATAACAATTGTATGATGCTCTCCAGTTGATTTTTGTATTGGTTTCTTTTGGAAATTGGATTGTACAAAACTATTTTCAAACTGTGTGCTTGCTGCCCTGTCAAGGGTTTGAAGCTCTAAAATGTCACCACTTGACTAATCTAGGTCTAAGATCCCACATAATGGATTTAGTCAAGTTGGAAATCATGTATATACTATGCATATGCTCTATTTTGTGCCAAAAGTGTGGTTGGAAGAAGAACTTGAGCGAATACTAGGCAAGTGTTGATTGCTTGGCTAGTAACATGAACAAAAGCTCAAGATTTGCACCCCAAAGAAATTTGGAGTGAACAAATGAATGAGGCAGAGGTCTGGATATGTGACCAAGGTTTTTTGGCATCATCTTGAAGTGTTAGAATAGATTGTTCCATTTAATCATTCTCATTTTGTAAACAAAACAATGAATTCACTATTTTTGTGAATTATACTTGTCAAATGCTCATGAAGTGCTTCAAAGGTATAATCCAAGCCTTGTATTGAAGAAGGAAAAGTAATAGGGAAGTGGATTAGTCTTTTCAAACCTCCTTGAGGTATAATTGAATTTCAAACACCTTGTGATGCAGGCCCAAAAATGGAGCAGCAGATATGACTGGTAAAGGAACAGTTTTGACAGTGACAGTGACATTTTACTATTTTTCTCAATGGTTTGCCAAGTGTTTGGCATAATGCTTGTCTAATAAAGGTAGGGGAAGCTCTAGTTTTCTATGGAAAAGGTCTCCAAGTAGTATGGGATGATGAAACAAGTTTGTTGGAGAGAGTCTATGGTGGAAGTATCCAAACCCTCATAAAACCCTATGTTTAAGCCTAAATTAGTGGACAACCATTAAACCAGCTTGTGGGAGACCAAAACCAAACAAATCTCTTTTCTTAGATCTAATCCACACTAACCAAATCAACTCCTATGGTCAAGAAGCCCATCATTGGGAAATATGAGCGAAATTTGGCCAATTAGGCCTCCATGGGCTACTAGCCCTTTGACTGCTTAACACACAAATGACAGTTTTTGTCAAAATGTATGAACTCGATGGCAAGGAGAAGTTTTGGGCTTATGAAAATTTGTGAGAAAATTAACAAACAATCAAACAAGTATTATTTGGAACCTTGGATAGTGTGCAACCTCATTTGGGGGTTTTTGACCTTAGTTGGGAATGTGAGTAAGCTAAGGTCTATGAACCTTAAACTAAGTTTGATTGCCAAAACCTTGAATGAGACCTTGCTGTCACTACATGAACATGTTGGAATTGCTAATTTGCCCTAGAAACAACAAGTTGAATGCCAAGAGCAGGGGTTTAGAATGAGTAATTGGGTGGAGTGAGTAATTTGAGTAGATTGAGCATGGGTGTGAGCCATCACCTTAAGGGGAGTTTATTAGGCAAGTGATACATGAAGTGCTTGGCACTTAATCACAAGACTGAGTTTGTAAACTCATTCAGCAGTCTCAAACAAGTTTTTTTGGGTGACAAATTGAACCACTTGAGTAAATTGGCCTTTTTGAGCACTTACCTAGCAATCTCCCTATCATAGTGATATCAGAGCCAAGTTAAGATTCAAGAGAAAAGGAACATTAGGAAAACATGGTGACTAATGTAGAATTGGCTAAGAAGATTGAGGACCAAGAAGAGGAAAATAGGGTACTCAGAGAGAGAGATTAGATCAAATAGCAATGAAACTAGCTGAAGTAGAAGTCAAAACTAAAGAAGTCCATGATAAGGTTGGAAATCAGGGTAAAATGATGGCTATAGAGGATGAAGTCCCCATGCCCGACCCTGTCAGTGAGAAAGAACCATTCTTGAAAGCCTTGGGAGCTATGAGTGGTAAAACCTTAGAGGGAGTGGCTCTTTTTAGTGGGAAGATGGATCCAGATGCTCTAATAGAGTGGATTGAAGGGCTAGAAAACCATTTTGAATGTGATGGAGTGACTGAAGCACAAAAGGTTAAGGTGGCAAAATTAAGGCTGAGAGGGGCAACCTTAACTTGGTGGAAGTTCATCCAAGAGG
Organism: Cryptomeria japonica; assembly: GCF_030272615.1. Taxonomy (NCBI): domain Eukaryota; kingdom Viridiplantae; phylum Streptophyta; class Pinopsida; order Cupressales; family Cupressaceae; genus Cryptomeria; species Cryptomeria japonica. Next base: position 300,923,753 of record NC_081413.1, on the reverse strand, counting down.
AAAGGGTGAAAGTAGGTAAGCAACCACTAGCCACTTGGAAAGAAATGGTAGCCAAAATCAAAGAAACCTACCTTCCTGAGGACTATGAAATACAACTTCACCAGAAAAGACAAAATTTGAGACAAAAAGACCTAGATGTTAGTAGCTACACTGAAGAGTTTCAAAAACTATGAATGAGATCTAGAGTAGTAGAGGATGAGAGTATAAAAGTGGCAAGGTACTTGAATGGGTTAAGATGGAACATCCAGGAAGAGAAGATCTTGTTATGCCCAAAACCAGTACACAAGTGTTATCAATTAGCACTTAAGGTGGAAGAGAAAGGTAGGAGAAAGAAAGAACAAAACAATAGAGGAAGAGTTAGGGGAAGAGATGGTAGAGGCCATAGAGGCAGTTTTGGGGGAAGGAGCATAGATCAACGATCCTAGGGAGAGTCTAAACTTATTGAGCAAAGTGGGGATTCTCAGAGAAAACCCAATTATAGGGGTAGGGGATCAAGCAACCCGAGTAGAGGTAGATCTAATGGACTAGGGAGAGGGTCCTACTTCTCAACCATGAAGTGCTATAACTATCAAAAAGTTGGGCCACCCTGCCTAGAGATGCCCAGAGAATCCTAGTTCATCCTATGGTGGTGAAAAAAGGGTAAACTATGTTCAAGAAGATGGAGGTAATACCAGAACTTAAGCATTGAACCACCTAGCTTCAGAAGATGGTGTGAGTTTAATGATCAAGAGAGTGTTAATGAAGAAGCCACATAGTATAGAGGCCTCATAGAGAAGAGCATTGTTCAGGATTAAGTGTAAAATCATGGGAAAGGTGTGTAAGGTGATCATAGATTCAGGATCCACAAATAACATCATATCAGAGGAAGCAGTAAGCAAATTAAAACTACCTAGGATACAACACAAGGAGCCATACAAGGTCACATGGTTAAATAAGGGACAACATGTGTTAGTAAATGAGCAAGCCTGGGTAGATTTCCACATAGGTGGATATGTTGGTAGGATCCTATGTGACATCCTTCCTATGGATGCTTGCCACCTACTGTTGGGTAGACCATGGTAGTTTGACCGAAAAGCAAACCATGATGGGGAAAGAAACTCCTACTCATTTCAGAAAGATGGAGTAACCTATCAAATTCAATCCCTCATTGAAGAAGGAGAGAGCAGCAATAAAGTGCCTAACATCTTGTTAGTGAATGAGAAAGAGTTCATAAAAACACTAGAAGAAGGTGAAGGAGTAGGATTTGCACTCATAGTGAAACCCAAGGAAGAAAAGGTAGAAAAGAAAGTTAAGGTACCAAATGAGGTGCAGAAAATCCTTGATAAATTCAAACAAATAATCAGTGATGGTACACCTATAGCCTTACCACCTCCTAGAGCCATTAGCCATTAGATTGACTTCATACCTAGAGCCTCTTTGCCCAATAAGTCAGCCTACAAGATGACCCCCGAACAAAACAAAGAGGTAGTGAGACAAATACAATAACTCTTAGACCAAGGGCTGATTAAGAAGAGCATTAGTCCTTGTGCAGTACCTACATTGTTGGCACCTAAGAAGGGTGGAACATGGAGACTTTGCACAGATTACAGAGTCATAAACAAGATCACCATCAGATACAGATTTCCCATACCCAGGATAGAGGATTTGATGGACTGTTTGGGGGGTGCACAGTATTTTAGCAAGATTGATTTGAAGAGTGGTTACCATCAGATAAGAATCAAAGAGGGGGATGAATGGAAGACAACTTTCAAAACAAATGAGGGTCTCTATGAGTGGCTTGTCATGCCTTTTGGACTCTCTAATGCTCCCAACACATTCATGAGACTCATGAATGAAGTTTTACATGATTTCATTGGCATGTTTGTTGTTGTGTATTTAGATGATATTCTTATTTTCAGTAGAACTAAGGAAGAACATTTGAAGCATTTAGCTATTGTTTTGAGATAGTTATCTGATGAACAACTAACCATTAATCTAGAAAAATGTGATTTCTTGAAGCAAGAATTGGTCTATCTTGGTTTTGTTGTATTAGGAGGCAATCTAAAAATGGATTAGTTTAAAGTTGCAGCAATAACCAGTTGGCCAACTCCTAAGACAACCAATGATGTCAGAAGCTTCCATGGTTTGGCACAGTTTTATAGGAAGTTCATCAGGGGATTCAGTGAGATTTGTGCTCCAATATTAGACACCATCAAAGGGGGTGTAAAGGTAAAATTTAAGTGGACAAGTGCAGCCAATAAGGGGTTTGAATTATTGAAAACTAAAGTAGCTACTCAACTAGTGCTCAATTTACCTAGTTTTGATAAGCTTTTTACTATTGAATGTGATGCTAGTAATATTGTTGTAGGAGCTGTTTTAAGTCAAGAAAATAGACCAGTTGCATTCTTTAGTGAAAAGTTGAATGATGCAAAGAAAAAGTACTCTTCCTATGATTTATAACTTTATGCATTAGTACAAGCACTTAGGAAATGGAGTCACTATCTTCTTCCTAAGGAATTTGTTGTATACACAGATAATCAAGCACTCAGTTTCTTGAACTCACAAGATAAACTGAATGATAGGCATGTTAAATGGGTAGAATATTTACAAGCTTAAACTTTTACTCTTAAGAATACGAAGGGTCAGTTGAATAAAGTAGTAGATGCTTTGAGTAGAAGGTTGTTAACTATTCATGTGATTCAAGTTCAGAGCATTGGTATTGATAGTTTCAAAGACATGTATCCTATTGTTGCTGATTTTGCTGAAGCTTATAAAGTTTGTCAAGATTTTGAGAATAACTTCCATGGTGCATATGCTGATTTCACTTTGCAGGATGGTTTTTTATTTAGGGGTGGACAATTGTGTGTTCCAAAATGTTCTATGAGAGAGAACCTCATTCAAGAGAAGCACAATGGGTGCTTAAGTGGACATTTCGGTCTCAACAAGACCTTAGAGTTGGTTCAAAGGTTCTATTATTGGTCTGAGATGCAGAGAGACATCAGGAGTATGTTGAGAAGTGCTTGGTATGTTAGAAAGCAAAAGGTAATTCCTCTAATGCTAGTTTATATCAGCCTCTTCCCATTCCACATAGGCCTTGGGATTGCATTAGTATGGATTTTGTGGTAGGATTACCTAGAACTCAAGCATGATTTGATAGCATCTTTGTAGTAGTTGACAGATTTAGCAAAATGGCTCACTTTATTCCTTGTAAGACAACACATGATGCAAGTCATATTGCTTATTTGTTTTTCAAAGAAGTTGTTAGAATTCATGGTTTTCCTACTAGCATTGTTTCAGATAGGGCTGCTAAGTTTCTTGGTCATTTCTAGAAAACATTATGGAAGAGATTGGGTACTAATCTCTCTTTTGGTTTAGCTTATCATCCACAAACTAATGGCCAAACTGAAGTTGTGAACAGGTCTCTTGGAAATATGCTTAGGTGCTTGAAAAAGGAATATGGGTAGAGTTGGGATCAGCTCATTCATCAAGCAAAATATGCCTACAATGATAGTGTTAATCGGTCTATAGGTAAAAGTCCATTTGAAGTTGTTTATGGTATGCATCCAAGGGGTATAATGGAGTTTAGGGATATCAATAATTTGTAGCATAAGAGTGGAACAATAGATGACATGGCACAATCTATGAAGAAGGTTCATGAGCAAGTGAGACAAGCTCTCCAAGATACCTCCCAAAAAGTCAAGGCAAGAGTGGATGCTACAAAGAGAGATGTTTAGTTTTCCATAGGTGATTATGTGATGGTTCATTTGAACAAGGAAAGGCTAAAAAAGGGAGTTCCAAGAAAACTTTAGATGAGGAGGATAGGCCCTTGCAAGATCTTGGCTAAGTATGGGTCTAATGCTTACAAAGTTGACTTGCCTACTGATGTTTCTTTGTCTCCCATTTTTAATGTTGCAGATCTGATTGCTTTCAAAGGGCAACCACCTGAGGAGATTCAAAGAGTTTCAGATGTTTCACAATCCCTTTCTGATCTATCTCTCCCTTTTGTTTCTTTTCCCCAAGTTGAATAGGTTCTAGACTCCAGGAATCACACCTACATGGAGCATCTCATCAAATGGAAGGACAAGCCTATCTCAGAGGCCACATGGATACCTAAAGTTGAATTTTAGAAAGTTGGCATACCTTCTTCTTTACTGCCTCAAAGAGTCACATGACTTCTTTGTCTTTGGGCGAGTATGGTGCAGGAGCACCTAGTGGAGTAAAACTCCCATTTTTGAGTATTTAATGCTTCCTTGTTTGTAATGTCTTCTGTTAGGTTGTTAATTTTGTTTTAGGTTTTTTGTGTCATGTTTAGTGTTTTTGATCTCATTTTTGGCTCAAGAGATCAAGTTTTGCCTTCCAGGCTTTGAGTTGACAATTTTTGGCAAAAATGTGCAAAATTGCCAAAAAGGTCTTCTAATGCCTTCAAGAGCATTGAAACATGTTTGTTAGGTGTTTTTAAGAATTTATAAGTTGTTTAGACAAGTTGATAAGGTTAGATTGTCAAAAATGCTTCTTTGAGCAAGAAAAGTTGTCATTTGGCTTGAAAAGTTGTCAAAGTTGTCATTTTTGGGTTTTTCTTGAAAAATGTAGTTGTGAAAGCCTCCTGTCCATACAAGGATTGATAACTAATTGGATGGACTATAAAAAGACCTCCCTTTTCCTTGAATAAGGTTGGTGATTGTATAAGCAAGATCTTTTGAATAAAATCATAAAATTTTGGCTTTTATGATTGGTTTTTCTCTCCTTTATGTAACAGTCCATACTGTACCTTTGGAAGGTGTGCATAACAATTGTATGATGCTCTCCAATTTATTGTTGTATTGGTTTCTTTTGGAAATTGGATTTTACAAAATTATTTTCAAACTGTGTGCTTGCTGCCTTGTTAAGGGTTTGAAGCTCTAGAATGCCACCACTTGACTAATCCAGGTCTGAGATCCCACATAATGGATTTAGTCAAGTTGGAAATCATGTATATACTGTACATATGCTCTATTTTGTGCCAAAAGTGTGGCTGGAAGAAGAACTGGAGCGAATACTAGGCAAGTGTTGATTGCTTGGCTAGTAACATGAACAAAAACTCAAGATTTGCACCCAAAAGCAATTTGGAGTGAACAAATGAATGAGGCAGAGGTCTGGACATGTGACCAAGGTTGTTTGGCATCATCTTGAAGTGTTAGAATAGCTTGTTCCATTTAATCATTCTCATTTTGTAAACAAAATAGTGAGTTCACTGTTTTTGTGAATTATACTTGTCAAATGCTCATGGAGTGCTTCAAAGGCATAATCCAAGCCTTGTATTGAAGAAGGCAATGTAATAGGGAAGTGGATTAGTGTTTTCAGACCTTCTTGAGGTATAATTGCAGTTCAAACACCTTGTGATGTAGGCCCAAAAATGGATTAGCACTGGTAAAGGGACAGTTTTGATAGTGACAGTGACAGTTTACTATTTTTCTTAATGGTTTGCTAAGTGTTTGGCATAATGCTTGTCTAATAAAGGTAGAGGAAGCTCTAGTTTGCTATGACAGAGGTCTCCAAGCAGTATGGGATGATGAAACAAGTTTGATGGAGAGAGTCTATGGTGGAAGTATCCAAACCCTCATGAAACCCTATGTTTAAGCCTAAATTAGTGGACAGTCATTAAACCAGTTTGTGGGAGTCCAAAACCAAACAAATCTCTTTGCTTAGACCTAATCCACACTAACCAAATCAACTCCCATGGTCAAAAATCCCATCGTTGGGCAATATGAGCAAAATTTGGCCAATTAGGCCTCCATGGGCTACTAGCCCTTTGACTGCATAACACACAAATGACTGTTTTTGTGAAAATGCATGAACCCGATGGCAAGGAGAAGTTTTGGGCTTATGAAAATTTGTGAGAACATTAACAAATAGTCAAAAAAGTGTTATTTGGAACCTTGGACAGTGTGCAACCTCATTTGGGGGTTTTTGACCTTAGTTGGCGAATGTGAGTAAGCTAAGGGCTATGAACCTTAAACTAAGTTTGATTGCCAAAACCTTGAATAAGACCTTGCTGTCACTACATGAACATTTTGGAATTGCTAATATGCACTAGAAACAACAAGTTGAATGCCAAGAGCAGGGGTTGAGAATGAGTATTTGGGTGGAGTGAGTAATTTGAGTGAGTAGATTGAGCATGGGTTTGAGCCATCACCTTAAGGGGAGTTAATTAGGCAAGTGATACATGAAGTGCTTGGCACTTAACCACAAGACTAAGTTTGTAAACTCATTTGGCAGTCTCAAACAAGTTTTTTTGGTGACAAATTGAACCACTTGAGTAAATTGGCCTTTTTGAGCACTTACCTAGCAATCTCCCTATCACTCATGCCCCATCATATTAGGCAATTCGTGAAACAACGATTAAGGTTGGATGATGTGTTGGGAGTATTTAAAAATTGAGTCAAGTTTATAGGCCTATTTCAAAAATTTGCTCTGCATACCTAAATAAGTCAGTTTGAATGGCCTAGTTAGCAAGGGGGTAAAATGGAGCCAGTTGATTTTCAGAGGGTAAGGCTCGGGATTCATGTCCCACACCTTTCATTTGGCCTATTTAGTGATGTGCAACTTTCAGAATTCATTTTGGATAAGTTTATGAGGTACCCATTTTGAGGGGTGAGCTGGAAGCACATTTTAGGCACAAATGCAGATTTTATGGAGTAGCCTTCTTTGAGCGATTGCATCTTTTTCCCTATTGATCGTCATGGAGAAATTCAAAATGGATTCAATTGTATGCATAAATGTGAGTCACCCTGCAAAATTTCAGGTCTTTACGAATCCATTTGCTCAGTTTTCAAAACCGAATCCGTTTGCAGTTTGTGTGTTTGCACAAGTGTAAAAATGTTTTGGTGAGCATCATGTCAGAATGTTTGTTCCGAGCTAATGTTGGTATAAATGGTGAGATACATTTAAAATTTCAAGCCTTTATCAATCCGTTTGATCGGTTTTCAAAAGGACTCATTTTGCCATCAAATTCAGTTATCCGCACTTCCAGTGTTATATCAGTTAATGTAGCCGTTTTGGTGAGCGCGCCATTTGCATCCTGTCAGTCAGGTGATCAAAATGAGAATTCAAAGATTTAATATGTACTTAAAGGTACCTATGTTCCGAATTTGAGAGCCTACGGAGGTCATTTGGTATTTTTAAGAAAGACATCATGTGTTGCCAGAACATTGACTTCATCAGGTCCGCAGTGTCGACAAAGCCAGTTGGGCATTTTCGGAAATTATTATCTCTTCGCTCGGGACTCGTCTTGAGAAACCGTTTGGTAGAAGTCATCCTTGTATATCAGAGTACACACCTGTCAGACGGCGAGCTCCAGAAAGGTGTTTTGACCACATTGAAAATTACGTCTTCGCGATTAAATGCGAAAATTGTGGCGTAATTGCCTGAAGGATGTAAAATGCAATTTTATGATCCAAAAGTGGTGCCGATCGATTCCAGAGGTTTGTTTGAGGTTCCTAAGATATTCCAGAGGCCAGTAGCTTGAAAACGAAATTTTTTTTTAGTCAGACCCACTCTGGGGCCCGACTTGACTTGTTGCTCCAGGCATCTTTTCAGGCAAAGTTTTAATTGTTATTTTAAAATCATATGTTATATGATTCAAGGTTTAAAGTGAAAGCCAGATAGGAGGAGATTATGGACCCTAGCTTCTCACTTGACCATGAGTGGTGGTTCTTAGTCTTATTGTTTGGTAGCATGGTATGGAAAGAAGAATTTCAACTTTCATGGTGGTGTATGATATTAGCATTGCGGATTGGCATGGTTCTTAACTTTTCCAATTAGAGTCATTCAAGCAACTACAAATCAGCAACCTAAGTGAATCATTTATGATTTAAGAGTGAAGCCCAGTCATCTTGCTGAATATTGGGAACAACCTCCAAAGACCTCTCTCACGTGGTGTTTGAAGGAGCCTGCAGAAGCCATTGCTGGACGTGGAGAGTGTGAGAGCAAAAGAAAATTAGCAGCAAATGCCATTTTGTTTTCTCTATTGTGTGCGTGGCATTGGAGGTACCAAGTGCATTGAAACTCCCTTTGATAGCAGCTACAACAACAATAAACTTTCAGACAAATGCATTTGGCAGGTGTAAAATTAAATCTCCTTTTGCAGCGTTGAAGATGGAGTTTGGAGGGCTCAAAAACTTCAAACAAAATGAAATTGGCAGTTCATGTGGTGGTGAACATACAAGTTTAAAAGGAAACCATTCAAACAAATGCCAGTAAAGTCCTCCCTGTGTGATCATCAGAAGGCAATGTGTTTTTTTTTTAAGCAAAGTTCAAATGCATGTTTGCCAGCAGCTGGAGTCTTTTAAAACAAATACAATGTGCAGCAGGCAAGACTTCAACAATCAGACCCTCCCTCCACGTGAGCCCTCCAAAAAATGCAATTGGTGTATGCCTGAATCCTCCCATGCTGTGTATGGAAATTGAAAGATTTTAAAAATTCAAACCAATGCAAACAATCTTCAGCTCCCCTCTTCTGCATAACATGGAGATTGGAGTGGAGCAAACAAACCTCACCTCTCACGTAGTGTTTGAAGGCAAAGTTCAAGGTTTTCAAAGCAAATATAAACCAGTCCAATGCTCCTCACGTGGTCTCCTCTGGTAGCAACATCAAATCCCATTCACAAATGAAAGCCCCAGGCAAGGCGCCATTAAAAGTTTCAAAAAATGCACAGTTTCAGGCAAACACATTATCCCACATTGGCTGTGCACTGGGAGTTTTTGGTATTTATATACAAAAACGCACCATACTATAATGTCAAAGCCTTAAAGGCTTTTGACACAAGGTGCCCATGGGCGCCCAAGGCGGGCCCACACGTGAGCACGTTTCTCGAGGCGATGGAAGAGTTGACTGGACGAAGACCAAGTGGACCCCACGCAGGCACGCTTCCCGAGGCAAACAAGCAAAATTTTGCAGACGAAGGTCGGGTTAACGAGTGAGCAGGTTCGAGATGGATCGACGGTGCGCGCTATTTCGCAAAGGGAAGATGCACGCGAGTTAAGGCTGCGAAATAGCGAAAGTGAACGAGATCCATCCACGTGGCACGTAGGTGGCGGGTACAGTCGGCAGTCCAGCAAGCGGGTCCCGATGAGGTGGGGATGACGTGGCATACAAGCAAGCGGCCAAGTGGTAGTGACGAAGCAGATGACGTGGCGATGATGAGGTGTCATCCCAGGTGGCATCCGGTCAACCCCATCAGCCAATCAGAGGCCGCCACGTGGCAAGGCGTCAGAGCACAAATGGAGGCAAAAATCAAATTTTAAATGAATAAATGATATAGTTTAGACTATATTGAAATTCGAAATATTTAAATGATGGATCCATGATGAGAATTAATTCGCCCAGGGTCCAATTTTTGGCCAAAGTATAAAGTATTATATATCGCCGAAAAGCTCTTGGAGCGAGGAATCTGATTATGAAGTTAATTTGGACAAATGTGAAGTATTTTAGAAGCAGTTTTCACGGGAACGAAATTCAGTTAGAGAAGGGACACTTGGCAATTCAGTTACAGATTTGATTTGGTTCCCTCTCTCTTTTTATTCCCCATTCTTCTCAGTTGTAAGGGTTCCAGAATTCTGTGAGAATGACTCCATTTTTCATGGCTTCCAATTTTGAGCATTCTTGAAGATTGTACAGGGCAGGGCTTTTCCTTCAGTAATGGAGTTCAATTCTTGTTATAGGTGTTTTTAGTTGCAGGGTCTTGTGTATGTAAGGCATACATAAATTCACACACGATTGTCTCTAGATTTGTATTTCCATTTTATCAAATCAGATCCTCAAGGAGGATGAAATTTGTTATCTCAAGGAGATAGTTATGATTGTTTGCAGGGATTCTTCAAGGAAGGATTTAAATTCTACAATAAATCATAAAAAATGGAATATAGTTTCAAGATCTGATGATTTTGTGAATGATCTTAGTAATGCATTTATGCAAGGCATTAATGCATGAATATTTAATAATGAAGATGGATTTGCAATCGAAGCTTTCATTTATAGTTTGATGTATGACTCTGTTTCCCTTGGATAAGGCACTGATCTTGCAATTAAAGGGGTTCTCAAACCAATTTAAAACCCAATCAGAATACCTTTAGTTTGTGTTATGTTTTGAAATGTTTCATCTATCTCATGTTCAAGTATACTTGAGTTTTATGTGTAGATCTAGCCCATCTGCAATAAACTACTTGTTTTGGAGCCTTAGTGAGATCTATCTGTTTATGTTGATGCTGTCATAGATGTGTAATAGGTTTAATTCTAAGCATCAAAGGTATACCCGCCTAGGTTTTGCAGAGCCTGAAGAGTAGAAGGATTCATATCCTTGTCATGTTGTCCAAGCCCTGAAGTTCTTCATAGATTGAATTGGCTACTTCATAGATCAATTGCAAGTGTTCTTGGGTTATCACTTTTGGTGAACAACACGATGCATTATGACATTTCCATTTCGCTAGGTCCATAATTTATCATATCCAACAAGTTGTGAAATTACAACAAGGATAACAATTTTGTAGGATGTTCTCGCCATTTCTCCCAAAAAACACATCAAGGATTCTAGAGGGGCACAATTAGGGATAGATGAATAAAAAATCGTTGTCACAAGGAGAACACAAGAATGGAAAAATCACATTGCAATATAGTGATAACAGTGTAAAATGGTTTTGCTATTGTGTAGAAAGCTGAAATAAAAGAGAAAGAGTAGAGACAAAGAAATAAGTGTTGTCACTATTTCATGGCGATAAAACATAAATGATAAAACATATTTGTGATATGGTGAAAATAGTGAGTCGAAGCAAATTGGCGGTGATGTCAACATTATTTTGAAGGGTGGCGGAATTGTTAGTAGCACATATGAATTAAATTTAGAAATGACCCCAAAGGTCACTATTAATAATCAATTTTCAGCTCAAAATTCTCATTCCAATTCGAAGGCTATGCCAGTTGGGTTTTGCGACAAAGAAGTGAGCAAAAACTCCAAATGATAATTGTAAGTAAGTATTCAAACTCTTCCTTAAACTACTATATTTGTAGAAATGTTAGAATTTTGAGTAAGGAACACAAAACAAGATGCCTAAGAGAAAAGGGGAAATTGGGGAAGGAGAAATCTCTAAACATGACAAGGGCGCAAAGAAGAAACCTAGGATAGTGAGCCCGACCAAAAGGCCTACGTAGAATTCGTTGTTAGATGCATTAACCGGCTCAGTAGACATAGGAGCCAAAAATATGTTCGAAGATAGAATAGAGGGTTGTAGAGATGCTATAATACCCATTGCAAGGAGAGATTTGTTTTGGTACTTCTACAAGAACAAAGACGGGAAGATCCTAGCGTCGAACCCTTGGATATATGATGTAGAAAAATTGATTGTGCCAAATGTATTTATGGACCATGAGCTGATTCAGATATTGGCAGACCATTACCATCCCATCACCAGAACTATTAGAATGCTATCATGCCCAAACTTTTGGGCAAAAACGAAACAATAATTTTTTATTTATTTTTAAAACAACATAAGAATACTAAATACTCTAATGTTTAAAATGGAATAAATAAGTTTTTTCTTAACTAAAGGTTAACTTAGGATTAAATAGAATGGCTTCCTAAAATTGATTTAATCAACTCCATCATTATAGCGTCAACATTTAAGGTAGACTAATTATTCCCCAAGGGGGTCGTCACCACTTGATTAATTAATTCAATTAAATTAATTAATTTCCCCTAATTAAAATACTCCATAAAAAAATCAAGAGATATTAATTATCTCAATAGTATTTAAATACTCAAGGGCTAAATAAAATAATGTTAACTCATATAAATTGAGCAAACACAAATACACTTTTAAATTAGACTAATTAAGTTAACCAAATTGAAATAATATTTTCTTAATAAATTCATTTCATATTAAAGACGTATTTTAAATTCCCCTTAGATATTATATATCAACTATTGACCTTTAATGTTTAAATAAACATTTTACGTTTTAATAGAATCTAATATTTAAATTTACAAAAGAAATTTAACTTAACTTCAATATATATATATGATTATTAACATATATATATATATATATATATATATATATATATATATATATATATATATATATATATATATATATATATATATATATATATATATATATATATGGATTTTATTTAAGGATAATATTTCTCAAAATTAATTGTAGAAATACTTTCCCATTTATTTAACTAAATACAAATGGGTTTTACCCATTTCAAATTGAAAAGGGATTTCCCACTCTTTTTATTTATATTAATATAAAAATTCGAACCCTAACTAGGGTTGCATAAACTCTATAACTAAACTCCCTTTTTTTTCTATCTTTATCAAAGCTAACCCTAACCCGAAATTGGGTTAGGGATACTTTGCTCTAACTTTTTTTTTTTTTTGTGTGTGTGTGCGGGTGCGGTCATGGCAGCTGAGCAAAGGAAGGGGCCGTAGTTTACAATGAGTCAGGGGGTTGTGTGTGCAGGGGCCCAAGGCTTGGTCTGCATGATGTCGAGTCCATAGGGTCGAGGGTTTCCACAGAGGGAGGGGGATGTTGGTGGCTGGGCGGCGCCACCAGTGGGTCGTGGCCCATGTAGTGGCCTTGGTCGCTATAAGGGTCGCGACCCACATAGTGGCATGACCCACTATGGGGGTCACGATCCACTTAGTGGTTGTGCCCTACACAATGGTGTGACCCACTATGGAGGATGCAGACCACCCAGTGGCTATGGCCCGCGGCTCCCCGCAAGGATATGGCCACTCTGCATAACTTGCGATGCAATTTTTTTTTTAATATATTTTTTAAATTTATAAAAAGTTATATATATATATATATATATATATATATGACATAAATAGAAAATACAATCATAGCATAAAGTTAGATGACAGAATGTAAGGGTAGAATGTATTTCCTTTTTTTTTTACAGCAACATACAAGTCCATTTATATATATATTTTTAAAGAATACAACAATTTAGAGGTAATTTTACAACTTTAGACATAAACTTTATATAATGTGCATATATATATATATATATATTTATAAATATATTTCTATGATTAAATTTATATTTCAATAGCTTTAACAGGCCGATTTCAAATAAACAGTATAGAAATAAATTTTATTTTCTTTTATAGCATATAGTTTCCTTCTCATTTAAAATATACAATATCTATATTTCCAAAAATACTTTCCACTGCTACAAACATTTTCAGATTAGGAAAAATCTAACAACAATAAATTTATTTACAGCTGCAACTATTTTTTTTTTAAATAAATGCACTACTACATTTAACTAATTCCATTTCTTTTCCAAAAGCTAATATGACACAAATAAATTTCATTTCTAATCCATTTCTAGAAGTAAAAATCAATAAGGAATAACTACATTTAACTAATTCCATTTCTTTTCCAATAGCTAATATGGCAGAAATAAATTTCATTTCTAATCTATTTCGAGAAGTAAAAATCAATAAGGAAAAACTCAAATATCTATATGGAAATGACTCAAATTTTATTCTTTTCTTTGTAATAATATACTTAAATAAAATACATCTTTATTTCTTGAAATGAAAATTTTCAAACAAATATGCTTATTACATCATGGTTCCCCTTTACAAGTAGGTAGATAACAAAATCAAGCCTCTCATTTCTACTAAATGAGGGCTTGCCAAATACATATATTTTCATTTTTTTGCAACTAAATACAATTAAAAATAATAGGATCAACCATAGCTTCCCTTACAATCTTTTCTCAAGCAAGCCTACAATAAAAACTTGTAGGTTGTGACCATAGAGGCTCACCTCCCAACCTAGGCTTACAAGAAGCCACCCCTGAGCTAGGAGTACCAAGGCTAAATGGGATACACACAATCAATACACATACAAGCAAGAAAAATCACAACATTCACACTCCCAACCCAAGGATAAACAACAACATTTATGTGACTTTTTAAGTGGGGTGAAGGTGGACCAAACACCTAGAGGAGAATTATGCAAGTAGGAGAACATAATGCCATAGAAAGGCTACCAAGAAGCACATCCACAAGTTCCAAACTTGTCCCAATAATTCCTTATGTCCCCCAAGGTATACAAGCCAACAAAATCCCCTTATGACCCCCATTGCATTAACAAAAGCACTATGCAGCAAGGGTCCCAAAATCCCTTGTGAATCACTCTCTTCCAAAGAGAGCCTCTACACTCATAGGCTATCAAACAACCCTTCACCCCAAGGCCACTCTACCCTCCCAAGGGTGAGTTTGGCCTTGAAAACTCCCAAAACAATAACATAAAACCTCAATAACACAAACACATAGGGAAGAACTCAACAACTTCCTAAACATGCTAAGAAATCAACAATGGAAAAACAACTACAACAAACAATCTTTTCAAATACAAAGCAACATACATGAGATAGTAAACCAACCAACCTTAAATCTACCAAAAGGATGAATAGAAGTTGTAGGAGAGCTGCCCAATCCACTAAATTTTCCTTCACAAGACTTAGCCAAAAAATTCCCAATCTAAGACTAATTTTTCAAGAAAATCTATGTCTCCAAAAATGGAGAGTGGGTGATCAAACTTCTCCCTCCCAAACCATTTCCTAGGAAGACACTCCTCACTCTTTCCAATCCTCTTGGGAAGGGTGAGGGATGTTCATAGGCTAGTCTTCCCAACAACTTACAAACTCTCTAGCCAAGGCACCTCAAAAAGCTAAAAAGGAATGGGGAAGAGCAATGTCACTCACGAGGAGGGTTGTCTAACCTAGATAAGATCCTCAAAAGTTGAAATTCGGTCATCTTGGAAAACTCAACTTTTGGGATGACTAAACAGTCCCTAGGGAGTGGACACATGGCTAAATTTGGCCTTTATTCATAGGTACATCACATGGCCCACTAAAAATGCCCCTAACTTGACCCTAGGAGTTAGTTTAACCCTCTAGAAACTCACCTAAAGTTTACCTATGGGTCAACCCTGAGTTGACCTTTCTAATGACTCCCTATCCAAGACTTTCTTGGGACCATACTAGGATAATTGAAAAATGCATTAGTAAAACATATTCCTTCCAAGGGACATGTCATTGCCAACTCTCTTTACAACACGTGTCAAGTGACACCACAAAAATAATTACACATCACTAAAATACACATGGCAATGTCCCTTTTTTGGAATTAATAAATTAAACACACATCCAAGCATAAACATTTACAAATTAAAACACATTTACAAAAGAGGCGTTGTCTCTCCAAATAGACAACCCTTGGCTTCACAAATGCACATAGGTCTAGGCTTGATTCTCTAGATCGGTTCCATGGTCACATGGAATAATTTTTCCTGTACATCTCAGTTTGCACATTAGTAATTCCAAAAATCACATATAATATTTTCATATGAAAAGAATACAATTCATTGATTGCATACAATTTCAATTATAATAATCAAGTATCCAATTATCTAATAACATCCACATAAAATAATCTACTAAATGGCATCATCATAATCACCATGGAATTAAATCATTTTACAACATGCTTTCATAATTTCTAGCATCAAAACAAAGTACTGCAAATCAAAGTAAATGACATAATCATATCAATGTTATCCAAACATTGGATCATATAAAATCTATGTCCATAATGCATCAAAATATAGTATCAATAGTAGGTCCAACATGAAAATAATTGAAATGCTATGACGGCTCAGGGTAGGTTCTCACACTGTCACCCTCTAGGCATGAACTTCCTCCTGGAGTTTATAAAAAAGATGAGGGTACTGAGATCTCATCCGTGCTACGTCCTCCCATGATGCTATAACCTCGTCATGACAATCTCACTGGACCCTAACCTAGTCCAGCTCTCAACCTTGAAGAGACAACGTCTGGCTAGTCAAAATGCGGATGGGCTCCAAAGCTAGCTGCCCGTCTGACTCCACCTACAAGGCATCCCAATACAGAATATGAGACTCATAAAAAATGTACTTCCTCAGAACTGACACATGAAACACATCATGGATGCATGATAGGCTAGGTGGCAAAGCTAGATGATATGCAGTTGGTCCTATCCTCTCAAGGATCTCAAATAGTCTGACAAAGTGAGGTGCAAGCTTAGAACCCTTTCCATAATGGATTGGACTCTTATGTGGTCGTACTCTCAAGAAGACTCTATCCCCAACCATGAAGCTATGATCTATCCTCTTCGCATCTGCATAATTCTTTTGCCTATCCGATGCCTCTCTAAGGCTCTATCTAATAAAATCCACCTGCTGCTCCATATCATGAACTATCTAAGGACAAATAACTACTCTATCCTCAATGCGGTCCCAACTCAAAGGTGTCCTGGAAGGTCTATCATACAAATCCTGAAAAGGTGGCATCCCCAAAGAAGTGTGACACCCATTATTATAGGAAAACTCTACTAAAGGAAGGTGCTCTTCCCATTTAGTCTGATGATCCATGACGTACATACAAAGAATGTCTTCTAGCACCTAGTTTACCCTCTCTGTCTATCCATCCATTTCTAGATGATAGCCTGTACTGAAGTTGAGTCTGGTACCCATTGCTGCCTGTAATGCCTTCCAAAAGGAAGAAGTGAAGAGGGAATCTCTGTCTGAGATAATCTTGCATGGAACACCATGAAGTCTGACAATATCGCGCAAGAATACCTGAGCCACTACTGGTGCTATGAAGGTAGTACGAACTGGTGAGAAGTGGGCTACTAGTACTGCAATGAATTGCCGCATACCTGGCCAATGATATAACTGTCTCAAATCTGCATGCATCTTCTTAACTCTAGGATGCACTACATAAGGAGCTCTATGAGCCTCCAACAGAATTAAATCATGCAATCCTCCAGAAGAAGGTACATAGATGTGCTCTCTATGGCATAGTAGTCCATTAGACTCTAATGAATAGTCTAAAAACTTCCCTTCTTGGGTCTCCTGAGATCGCACTACCTGACATACCTCTAAATACCACTCATCCTCTGGCAGCTACTGCAATAGACAACCTCTCAAATCTATATCCATAGACATGGAGCATATCATATGACATCTCCTACTCAAGGCATCTGCAACTACATTCTCTTTCCCTTTGATGTAGTGAACATCAAAATCATACTCACATAAAAACTCCATCAATCTCCTCTGACGAGCATTAAGATTAGGCTAAGTGAATATGTACTGCAAGCTCTGATGATCTGAATGAAGCTTAAAATGATGACCAAAAAGAAAATGTCTCCACCTCACAAGTGCGTGCGCTACTTCTGCAAGCTCAAGGTCATGAGTAGGGTAGTTAAGCTCACGAGTCTTAAGTTTCCTAGACTCATATGCTATAACTCGACCCTTCTGCATAAGGACTTCTCCTAAACCATCCAAGGATGCATCTGTGCATACCATGAAATCAGCCGAGGGTTCTGGTACAAAGAGAATAGGTGCACTAGTGAGTGCCCTTGTGAGATCTTGAAAGGCCCTCTCACACCTTTCTATCCCCTCAAATTTCTTTCCCTTTTGCTGAAGGGATGTAATAGGATGTGCAACCCTAGAGAACCCCTCAATGAAGCATCTGTAGTACCCCGCTAGACCCATGAAACTCCTGACTTCTGTCACACTAGTTGGAGTTGGCCAATCCATAATAACTTTGACCTTCGATGGGTCAATTGAGATCCCATCACCAGATATAACATGTTCTAGATATCTGACTTCTGATCTAAAGAATGCACACTTCGACAAAATGCCATACAACTAATTATCTCTCAAGCACTGTAATACCTATCCCAAGTGCTCCTCGTGATCCTTCTCATTCTGAGAATGTATCAATATGTCATCGAGGAACACAATCACAAATAGGTCAAGGAAAGTGCGGAATACCCCATTCATGAGACTCATGAATATAGCTGGAGCATTCATAAGACCAAATGGGACCATGGTGAACTCATAGTGGCCATACCTGGCATGAAAAGTGGTCTAGTGGATATCACTCTCTACAATCCTCAACTGATGGTACCTTGACTTCAGATCTATCTTAGAAAATACTTTGGCACCCTAAAGCTGATCAAATAAGTCATCAATCTTGGGAAAGGGATATCGGTTCTTGATGGTCACTTTGTTCAACTATCTATAATCCATACATAGCTGAAGGGATCCGTCCTTCTTCTTCATGAAGATGACTGGTGTACCCCAAGGGGAGACGATAGGATGAATGTGACCCTTCTCTAATAGTTTCTGAAGTTGCATCTTGATCTCATTAAAATCATTTGTGGTCATCCTATATGGTGCTCTTGAAACTGGCTCAACTCCTGGTACAAGATCTATGTGAAAATCAATCTCTCTGCTAGGTGGCATACCAGGTAGCTTGGAAGGAAACACATTTGCAAATTCCTCAAAGATAGGATGATCATCTAGGGAAGGCTCCTTCTCCTTCTCTTCATCTCTATCACTGATGGCGATGGCAAATAACTAGCATCCCTTTCACATGCTCTGCTTAAGCTGCATAGCAGAAATCATATGAAGTGATACGGGCCTCTGAATCCCTAAAATTACTATGGAGGTACCCTGACCGTCCACACACTTGATCTTTTTCTAGCGATAATCCATCTTGCCTCTGTGGGTGTATAGCCAATCCATGCCAAGAACAATGCTATAAGATCCTAGAAGTATGACTCAAAGGTATACTAAGGTGGTTGTACTCCCAATTTGAAGCTGACAACCCCTAACCACTGACTCAATAGACACTCTAACTCTTGAAGCCAACTCCCCTTCCCAACTAACAACTTGCCTGGATGCCACTAGCCCACAACGCTCCACAACCAATGGAGATATAAAAGAATCCATAGCTCCTGAATCAAACAAGATAGAAACACTGCTACCTCTGATAATACCTATGACCTTTATGACTGTGGCCTGATGCTCTGCCTGGTAGTTGTCAACCACTATGAAGACTCTATGGGACTTACCAATGTCCCTAGTTGTAGGCTCTGAACCTGCCATCCACCGACTGCTTGCCATCTGACCCTGTGGACATTCTCTCGCAATGTGCCCCATGGCCCCACAAGTGAAACAAGCTCCATGTGTCTGAAACTGAACACCCTGTGGACTAGAGTATCCCTATCTTCCTGACCTGCTTGATCCACTGAAACCACCACTGGAGGACTGCTAAGTCTGTGCCAGATGTGTGTATGGACCCTGTGATCACTGATCATGCCTAGGACCCTATGAATGCCACTGCTTGGGATTAAAGCCCAATTGACCCTGAGGAGGCCTTTGCCTCTAATTCTGCTATGGCTGCTTTGGAGGAGGGGGTTTAAAGGACCTTGATGAATTCATGTGGTTACCCTTCTAGTGGGGTCTTTGAAACCCAAAAGATTATGGTATAGGGTTTCGGTTCTAATGTCGATCCCCCGTATCCTGCGGTCTACCCTGAATGTCATTTGATATCAAGGCCTTCTCCACAGAAACTCAAAGGCTTCTTGGAGCTACCATCCTACTTGGTCTTGCTATATTGACATTCAAGCCTCTGACAAACCGGTTGACAAGTAGCTTCTCGTCCTTCAGGTAGTCAACGTAGGGTAAGAGCTCAAAGAACTTGCTCTCATACTGGGACACAGAGAGACCCTTCTATTGAAGGTCATGAAACTCATCAATCCTGCGCTGCCTATAGTTCTCTGATAGGTATCTGTCCCTGAATCTCTCTGTAAAGATGTCCCAAGTGACAATGTCTCTAGCAAAATCATTCTTATACTCCTCTTGCCTCCACCATGTGGAAGCCATCCCTCTTAGAAGGTGAATGACAATTTGTGCCTTCAAATTGCTCTCATAGGGATGCAATCTAAAGCACCTCTCTAGACTCAAAAGACAAGCCTCAGCCTCTACCCCATCGATAGATCCTGCAAATGATGGTGGCTGAAGACATAGAATCTATCTGATCTGATCCCTGGGATCATGGGGTGCTCTCTCAAAAATAATTGGTTCCACTACTGGAGGTGCCTCAGGTAGATGGACTGACTCAGGCTCATGCTCAGCTTGGGCCTCTATACGATTAGGAGGTGGACTCCTAGTTCGCTCCCTAGCTGCAGATCTATGACTCTCAAAATTATGGTGCTTTGCCTGATGATCTACTGCTGGGAGTCTATTGATCCTGAACTATTCCTATTAGGTTCTAAAGTGCAACTAAAATATCTTGGTTGGGGTCATTCGGTTGTTCAAGAGGAGCTTCTTGATCCCTATCTAGGACTGGCTCATCCTGCACAATGTCTTTGCATGCCATGCGAGTATGTCTAGGACCCCTATTGCGCTTACAAGCTTGTTGCGTAATTGGCGGCATCCTTAATGATCAATAATATAAAATAAAGTAAATAAATAAATTGATAAAAAATATTAAAAGCAAAACGTAATGGAGAAAGGTTTTTGGTGTTGGAAACCTTGCTCTGATACCAAAATGTCATGCCCAAACTTTTGGGGAAAAATGGAACAACAATTTTTTATTTTTTTTAAAACAACATAAAAATACTAAATACTTTAATGTTTAAAATGGAATAAATAAGTTTTGTCTTAACTAAAGGTTAACTCAAGATTAAATAGAATAGCTTCCTAAATTTGATTTAATCAACTCCATCATTATAGCGTCAACATTTAAGGTAGACTAATTATTCCCCAAGCGGGTCATCACCATTTGATTAATTAATTCAACTAAATTAATTAATTTCCCCTAATTAAAATACTCCATTAATAAATCAAGAGATATTAATTATCTCAATAGTATTTAACTACTCAAGGGCTAAATAAAATAACATTAACTCATATTAAAAATAATTAATTGAGCAAACACGAATACACTTTTAAATTAGACTAATTAAGTTAACCAAATTGAAATAATATTTTCTTAATAAATTCATTTCATATTAAAGACGTATTTTAAATTCCCCCTAGATATTAAATATCAACTATTGACCTTTTATGTGTAAATAAACATTTTACTTTTTAATAGAATCCAATATTTAAATTTACAAAAGAAATTTAACTCAACTTCAATATATATATATATATATATATATATATATATATATATATATATATATATATATATATATATATATATATATATATATATATATATATATATATATATATATATATATATATATAACTACATAAAAATATAGATTTTATTTAAGGATAATATTCCCCAAAATTAATTGTAGAAATACTTTCCCATTTATTTAACTAAATACAAATGAGTTTTACCCATTTCAAATTGAAAAGGGATTTCCCACTCTTTTTATTTATAGTAATATAAAAATTTGAACCCTAACTAGGGTTGAATAAACTCTATAACTAAACTCCCTTTTTCTTTTTATCTTTATCAAAGCTAACCCTAACCCGAAATTGGGTTAGGGCTACTTTGCTCTAACTTTTTTTTTTTTTTGGTGTGTGTAGGTGTGGCCATGGTGGCTGAACAAAGGAAGGGGCCGTAGTTTATAATGGGTTAGGGGGTTGTGTGGGTAGGGGTCGAAGGCCTGGTCTGCACGATGCCGAGCCCGTAGGGCCGAGGGTTTCTGCAGAGGGAGGGGGATGCTGGTGGTTGGGTGGTGCCACCAGTGGGTCGCGGCCCACATAGTGGCACGACCCACTGTGGGGGTTGCGGTCCACTTAGTGGTCATGGCCTACACAATGATGCGACCCATTGTGGAGGTCGCGGACCACCCAGTGGCCGCCACAGGGATATGGTCGCCCTACATAACTTGCGATGCAATTTTACAATAGTTTAGAGGTAATTTTACAACTTTAGGCATAAAGTTTATATAATGTGCATATATATATATATATATTTCTATGATTAAATTTATATTTCAATAGCTTTAACAGGCCGATTTCAAATAAACAGTATAGAAGTAAATTTTATTTTCTTTTATAGCATATATTTTCCTTTCGATTTAAAATATACAATATCTAGATTTACAAAAATACTTTTCACTTCTACATGCATTTTCAGATTAGGAAAAATATAACAGCAATAAATTTATTTACAACTACAACTATTTTTTTTTTTAAATACCTAAACTACTACATTTAACTAATTCCATTTCTTTTCCAATAGCTAATATGACAAAAATAAATTTCATTTCTAATCCATTTATAGAAGTAAAAATCAATAAGGAATAACTACATTTAACTAATACCATTTCTTTTCCAATAGCTAATATGGTAGAAATAAATTTCATTTCTAATCCATTTCTAGAAGTAAAACTCAATAAGGAATAACTCAAATATCTATATGGAAATGAATCAAATTTTATTCTTTTCTTTGTAAGAATATACTTAAATAAAATACATCTTTATTTCTTGAAATGAAAATTTTCAAACAAATATGCTTATTACATCATGGTTCCCCTTTTACAAGTAGGTAGATAACAAAATCAAGCCTCTCATTTCTACTAAATGAGGGCTTGCCAAATACATGTATTTTCATTTTTTTGCAACTAAATACAAATTAACAATAATAGGATCAACCATAGCTTCCCTTCCAATGTTTTCCCAAGTAAACCTACAATAAAAACTTGTAGGTTGTGACCATGGAGGCTCACCTCACAACCTAGGCTTACAAGAAGCCACCCCCAAGCTAGGAGAACCAAGGCTAAATGAGATACACACAATCAATACACATACAAGCAAGAAAACTCACAACATTCACACTCCCAACCCAAGGATAAACAACATCACTTTTGTGACTTTTCAAGTGGGGTGAAGGTGGACCAAACACTTAGAGGAGAATTCTGCAAGTAGGAGAACATAATGCCATAGAAAGGCTACCAAGAAGCACATCCACAAGTTCCAAACTTGTCCCAACAATTCCTTATGTCCCCCAAGGCATACAAGCCAACACACTCCCCTTATGACCCCCATTGCATAAACAAAGCACTATGCAGCAAGGGTCCCAAAATCCCTTGTGAATCACTCTCTTCCAAAGAGAGCCTATACACTCATTAGTTTTCAAACAACCCTTCACCCCAAGGCCACTCTACCCTCCCAAGGGTGAGTTTGGCCTTGAAAACTCCCAAAACAATAATATAAAACCTCAATAACACAAACACATAGGGAAGAAATCAACATCTTCCTAAACATGCTAAGAAATCAACAATGGAAAAACAACTACAACAAACAATCTTTTCAAATACAAAGCAACATACATGAGATAGTAAACCAACCAACCTTAAATCTACCAAAAGGATGAATAGAAGTTGTAGGAGAGCTGTCCAATCCACTAAATTTTCCTTCACAAGACTTAGCCAAAAACTTCCCAATCCAAGACAAATTTTCAAGAAAATCTATGTCTCCAAAAATGAGGAGGGTTGTCTAACCTAGGTAAGATCTTCAAAAGTTGAAATTCAGCCATCTTGGAAAACTCAACTTTTGGGGCGACAGTCCCTAGGGAGTGGACACATGGCTAAATTTGGCCTTCATCCATAGGTACATCATAGGGCCCACTAAAAATGCTCCTAACTTTACCCTAGGAGTTAGTTTAACCCTCTAGAAACTCACCTAAAGTTTACCTACGGGTCAACCCTGAGTTGACCTTTCTAATGGCTCCCTATCCAAGACTTTCTTAGAACCATACTAGGATAATTAAAAAATACATTGGTAAAACAAATTCCTTCCAAGGGACATGTCATTGCCAGCTCACTTTACAACACATGTGTCAAGTGAAACCACAAAAATAATTACACATCACTAAAATACACATGGCAATGTCCCTTTTTTTGAATTAATAAATTAAACACACATCCAAGCATAAACATTTACAAATTAAAACATATTTACAAATGAGAGGTGTTTTTTCTCCAAATAGACAATCCTTGGATTCACAAATGCACATAGGTCTAGACTTGATTCTCTGAATAGTTTCCATGGTCACATGGAATAATTTTTCTTCCACATCTCACTTTGCACATTAGTAATTCCAAAAATCACATATAATATTTTCATATGAAAAGAATACAATTCAGACATTGCATACAATTTAAATTATAATAATCAAGTTTCTAATTATATAATAACATCCACATAAAATAATCTACTAAATGGCATCATCATAATCACCACGGAATTAAATCATTTATAGAGCACGCATCCATAATTTCTAGCATCAAAACAAAGTAAATGACATAATCATATCAATGTTATCCAAACAATGGATCATATAAAATCTATGTCCATAATGCATAAAAATATAGTATCAATAGTAGTTCCAACATGAAAATAACTGAAATGCTATGACAGCTTGGGGTAGGGCGTCACAAATGTCAAGCGATAACCCTCTGTTGGTGATTTCAAAACGAACTATTGTCAACTGTTTTATGTTGAACAAGAAGGCCCTCACCGAGGTTGACCTTGAATAATTTGCAATGGATTATAATAGGTTTCATAAGACATTCATGAAGGATGAGCTCCCATCCTACAAAAGAAGGGGCATAAATAATTAGCCTTTGACAATAACAACCACTGGATCCTTCCCTATAGATGATTTCCTCAAGTATTTTCAGAGAAAATATTTTTCTTTGTTTCAAATTTTCGGAGAAGATGCCAGAGTAAGAATGCCCATTTCAATGATGTACATGGGAATGAGAATACATAATCTTGAGGTGAACCTTCAGTTTGATTTTGCTTCTGTAATTGAGAAGAATATACATCAACAATTGGTAGAATGGAAGGAAAAGAGGAGTAATGATTTTTGCCATTACTCTTTATTGTGTTACTTGATCTTGTTCCAAAATAGGCAAGCTTTTGCTCAAAGGTTGAAGTTGGGAGTAGTAGATGACAATGGAAACAAGTTACCAGTACAATTATGGTGTTACTTATGGGACATGAGATGCAAAGATGCAAACGACAAGGTCTTTCATGACTCCTTTGTTATCACTATCTTTCATGTTTTTAATGATTTAGTTGAAAGACTGCAACTTGACATAAGGAGAATATTGAGACCCTTGGCTTATGATCTTGAAAAGGGTCACTCATAATTTTGCTGATTGGTTCTATATGGGAGAAAATACTATTATCATGGTTTATGGGTGCCCCCAAACTCCTCATTTGTTACCCATGTTTGTCTTAGATAGACTTGTGTTCTTGGAGTTTGTATGACAAATGTTGTGGCTAGAAAAGGAGCTAATTGCACCAAGGAGAAAAGGAACATTCATGCCTCATCATGTGACATTTGCAGGCTTTTCCATTGGCTCTAATATGTTGGACATTTTACAAAACTACATCAAAGCCAATTTCTCTCTCAAATCTGGTAAGGAGAGAATGTTTGATCCTGAGAATCACATTGGTTCTATTATTAAATCAGTTTCGCATGAATTTTTTAATAGAGGAGGAATTGGTTAGGAACCTCATATCATATGGGGAGATTGTGCAAAGAAGAAACAAGTGGCATATTATAACAAAGGTAGAAGAAGAGAGAAAGAAAAGGGACCCCACTTTCCCTAGATTTTATGATGAAGAAATAGATGAATTAAGAAAAAATGAATTATGCTTAGATAACTTTGAAAATATATATAGTAAGTTAGTAGGCAGTGGATCTCCACCAAAATAGGCCACTATTCCACTGAAGAAACCCCAAGGGGTTGTAATTCATGAAGTATTAAATAATAAATCTATGGAGGAAGTTTCTCTCCCTTTCCCTCCTACCAATGAGCAATAGGTGAATGATCTTGACCCCCTAGTACCTTATTATGTATTTGAGGGAGATGGTGATACAAATGAAGTTGCTAGTGCTTTAAGGGCCTTGAGAGGAGATGATACAAAGAAATCACAAGTTTATCCTCTTAGATATCATGAGGAAACACATGACTATGAAGCTCAAGTGACATAAGAAGTTGTGAATACTATTTATGAGAGGGCAGCTATGTCCATGAGGTTCCTAGATGATGACGAATTCATCAATATTTCAAAATTTAAAGATTTCTGGTTAAAAATAAGAATGAAGGAGTTTTAGGAGTGAAAGAAAATGAACCTCATGGGTGTGGCTGAATCCAACCATGAGGATATCATAGCTCATACTTTCAAGGAAATGAAGTTTGATGAAGTGCATATTACTCTTGATGAAGCCAGAGAGATGGTGTTGAAAAGTAACGTGCTAATTATACCAGGATTGACTATAAAACAAATGTTCTTGTTAGATCAAGTGAGGCAACAAGAAGACCCAATGCTAGTTGCAAAATTTGACTTATAAGAAGGGGTAAGTGGAACATGATATATCCCCAAAATTAAGATGTTGGTTCCATAGGTCAGTTCTAAAAACACCAATAAGCCAAATCTTGTAGATTTGGTGCAAGAGGCAAAAGGGAAAAGACATTTTGAAAACTATAAAAGAAACCTCTCCATTGGAGGTAGCCACCTTGACTATGCACTCGACCTTGTTTGCAAGAGATGCTGTGAAGCACTTGCAACAACGATTAATTCAACTTGAACAAGGTCAGATAGAGATGAATGATGAAATCAATAAATTATATGTTGAAAAGGCTATGTGGAAGAGGAAGGTAGAAGAACAGGGTAATAAGTAGAGTAAGGCCATTGTCTTACTTAAAAATGCACTCCCTAAGCCAATTGACAATAGTGGGAGTAGTAGAGATTGGTAAGATGGGTAGAAAAGGTATGAAAAGGAGATTCAAGATGTAAGGGCAACAAATGAAGAAATCCTACAGAGTGTGCCTCAACAAATCCTTAATACTTTTGAGCAAATTATGTCACACAGGGTCAACATTATCATTGACAAACTGGAATATGTGTACAAAAGTTATGAGGCTTTGTTGAAGGTGATAGAAGTGTTCACTGAAAATAAGCCAAAATTGGAGAATCTGTAAAAAAGAGGACAACCAACATTCATCACTCTAGTCACTTTGTGTAAAGTAACTCAGAGGAACTCTAATGTTTCTCCTAAGATAAATGAAACTAAAAGAATGGTGCATACAACCATTGAGGAACTTAAAAATTTCACAAATGAGGAACACAAGGTGAAAGCCAAAATTGATTCCTTCCATACATTCCAACATTGAACTATTCCTTCCATCACATATAAAGATAAACATCTTAGAGATTTTGATGATTGGAAAAGTGACTTTAGTCACATGGTACAAAAAATCATTGGAAATATGAAGAAAGAAAGGGACACCAGTGTTCAATGCTTTAATATGTTCTAGGATAGGTGTTGTCACAAGGATTTGCACCCGATGCCAAGTTAAAAAATCTACAATCCCATGCAACATGGAACTACTCTTAGGTTGTGGGTATCCTATAGAGAGAGTAGACCTCTAGGTTATGGGCTGGCTCCCTTTAGATAACCTATAAACTACTTAATTCTTGAATGGAAAAGAGACAAAAGGATGCTTTAAAACTAAAACTACTGCTGCTAGGTGATGCACCAATGGAAAAATACTTGCTTTGCTATTGAACTTACAAAAATCTCAACTACAAAGCCAACTCTACTCACAACTCATCTATACATGTTTTGCATTAATGTTTTATGTGAAAGGTTCAAATGTTTGTTGTTTGATTGAAGGAAAATAATATAGATTTCATAACATTCATTCAACAAAACTCAAAACACAATCCATGACTTGCACTATAACATGTTGTTCTTCATACCAAATATTGAAGGAACTAGATAAAAGTAAAGGATTTTAATATAAAAATCACAAGATCCTTATTAAAATGCTCACACATTAATATGAAAAAATCATAATAAAATGAGTTACAAAGAATCCACTTGCTACTACAACAAAGAAAAGACCCCAAGAACTGAAGAAGAAAATGAGAAGAAATGTGACTTATAATAGAAAGAGGCTCCAAAAAGTTGAATTTTGAAATGTTGGTTATCCTTGGACTTGATAGTTGACTGCTCCTTCCCCAAAATCAGGTACTTAACTGGCTGCCTATGCTCTTCTTCAATTTCTTGGTGGATGGAGTCACAAATACCTCAAAAAGGGGGTCAAAAATGAAGTTTACTTCTTGTTAACTAAATCATAACTCCCCTTGGGTGATGACTAACCTTTGGGGGCCTTCAAATTAGGATTACAACTGCCGTTTATGTGTAAAAAACCTCCCAAAAAGTAGGATTCTCCTTTGGTCGCCCCTTGTGGCTTCTTTTGAATTTTAAAGTTGGTTGCATTGAAGAAGATTAATTTGAATTTGAAGTTGAAATATTTCTATTATTGATAATTATCCCTATAACACTCGTACATTTGATATGAAATCAAATCATCTCAACATTGTGACCTTCTCCTCAAAGTCATACCTAGGTTGGTTACTGTCACACCTATCATCATTATTGGACTATAACCCTTTGTTGAAGATAACAAGGCTTTATTCTTTGGTCATGAATACATTTACTATCATGATTGTGTAAGTGTTTCCTCAATATTGTATTCACTATCACCTTCTTCCTTTTGAGGGGTGTTCACTCTCCACTAACCTTAATGAAGACATTGTCTCATCTTGTGGCTGTTATCTCATTCACTATCACAATTGTTTCTTTTTGTGATAGTTCACTAACCTATGCACATAGACCTTCATGGTCTTCACAAATCCTTCTTGAACAGTGACCATTAACACTTCAGTGGGTTTCTAGATGCTTGAAAAAAATCCTTTAATCATTTGCATGATTGCTCTATGAATGCTTTGTACACTAGTCACAATGTATTTTGGCACTGTTGTGATTCTTTTGGCCTATTAAAATAGTCCCTCCATACTGACATTGGTCTTATTATATTTAGGAATGCCCTTTTGTTTATGAATAAAGTAAGGGTATAGACTATGTATCATAGTTATGACCAACATATTTCCACTTTTTACTGAGTTCATGGCTTGCTACACATTTCTCTATGCTGCAACTCCATTTTGTCACTGTCATAGACCCTGCTCATACTATTCTTTGAAGATTTAAGTTTGTTTTTCTTTTCTGTGAACCTCTACTACAACTTTGGAGATTTGACCTCTATGTGTATGACACCTTTGCTGAGACTTTTGTCTCTGATCTCTAATCACTATGACAGTGGCCTTTTTAATATTGCCCTTATGATTGAAACTATCTCTCTACTCATTGTTATAGGGTTTTATGTTGCTGATCTATGATTGCTCACACTTCATTATTTTCTCTTCCACTTGTATCGTAGATCCCACAACCATATGTTTCTCTTGTACTTGATCTGTACCTTCCTACTATGGCTTCCTCACACCATGTGACTATCAAAAAATAGTGACTCCCCTTTTAGCTCAAATCTAAAAGTTCTCTTCAGCTTTTATGGCTGTATGTTTGGATTGTAAAATGGGACTCATGAATGGTATTTGACCTATCACCATGTCATGTTTTTCTTTGTCCTTACCTTGCTCTGTCCTAGTCTGAGAAATCTTCATTCTTTATATTTCCATTGGAGTGTGAAACTCATGCTCCTTTTACATTATTCCCTGTTTTGAATGGACTACATTTATATGAGGGCTGATTATCTTTAATTGATGATCACTAGATTCCTTTCACTATATTTTCATGGACTTTGAACTTTCTTTAAGGCACTATTCTTAAGGGCTTCTAAGACTACAACAATGCACTCTTGACTGCCCCTATCCTGGTTTGTTGACAGTGACTGTGTCTGTTGCTTATTTCATGATCTCCATACTATTGTAAAAAATACTATCATGTATGCTAAGATTGGGGCCTATGTCTAATTCCATGTGACTTTATGAACAAAGTCTGATTCTCCTTTGTGTCACAGCTGAAGCCTATCACATCCACTACCATCATGATTTCTTTGTTGATACTCTATGCTCATTGTTTATTGTATCTTTACTTTGTGACAAAACCGTCCTTATCATAACAAATCATTGTTATTTAGGTTAATGATCCACACCCACATTTGGGATTGTCTTCTATATGTCATAGAGTAGTGTGTATAAAACCTCACTCACTGTATTTATGGCATGGTGACTATTTTTTGATGTTTGGGCTAGACATTTTGACACCATCAGAAGGCTGCATCTTGCTTTCATCATGTGTGTTTTCCTTAACTAAGTCAAAGGTGGCTTTGGAAGTATTGGTGATTGTAGCGTCATTGTATTTTTCACACCATATACCACTGCTTATTTTCCCAAGATCTTCTCTTGGTCATGGATAATATCATGATTTCCTTGCTTTCTCCTCTTAAGTGTCTTGCCTTATGAGTTTGAAATTTGTGTTTTCTTACAAAGTTGTCTCATAAGATATACAACCCTCTCCATATTGTTTCTCAGTTCATTATATCAACTAGGCTCTTGTTGGTGATCAATGCACAAACATGAATATTGTCTTTTGACTACTACAAATAATATGAAGATAGAGAGATGAGACATTACATTGCAACTATATTTTTCACACTAATGGAGGACTTATTCCTAAGGACTATATGCTCTCCATTCTCTTCTTGATGACTAACCCTATAAACTTGGTTGGGACTATGTGCCTTACCATACTGTGACTGTCAAACATTCTTGAGACCTTTTGAGGGCTTCATCTTCTGATATTTTTTAGAGATTTGGCTAATGCTCTTCACTGTTCCAGGGGTTGCTTATCTTTGTGGTCATTGATCCTTGACACTTTATAATTGTATCTTCAGCATTTGGAAGGTTTGAGATCCCTTGATATAATTATCTTTTTTAATATGCCACTGTCAACTGTGACTACTTTTACATTCAGACTGTCTTATACATTATGACTTTGATCCAACCACCAACATAATGTTCTCAATTTCCCTTGTGGCCTTTGTGATTGACATCAAGGCTGCTTCTAAAACAAACTTTACATCAAGTATGCCCTATGCTCTGCTTTTTATTGGACTAAGATTATTGGGTGTTTGGAAGACTACTCTTTCACTTTTTTATCATTGCTTCTCAACACATAAATGCCAAAGTTTTGAAACTATATTTGTCCTACTTTTTGAACCTAAACATGGCTAAGGACTTTGAACTTTTTTCTTTGCTGATTCAGACCTAAGACAATTTCTAAAGACTATCCTTTGATAGTAAATTCATGACTGTGATTATCTTAGTCGGGCTATGTCTACAATTATGACCATTCTAGCTCTATTTGGAGCTTGATTAGTGTCTTCTAGCTTCTTAGCTTTCTCATTGGGACCACTAAAATATTAGTCCTCTAAAATGATATTAAAACAAATCTCCATGAAACAATAGAAAAAGCTCTCCAGGGTTTCAAAAGTAGTCATATTTAAAAAAAATGACATCTACATATGTCCCACTACTCCCCTTATTAGAGCACATGCTTGTTAGATTCAATGACTATTCTACAAACATTGAGAGGGGGGGGAGTGAATCAATGTCTAACTGATGTATTGAATATTTAACCTTATTTATAACTCTGCAACCCAAAACATTGTACCGGTAAATAAGAATAAATGCAATAAACATAAATAATAGAGACAACATAGAAACACACCATAACACAAGATATTTTAATGAGGAAACCTAGTGTGGGAAAAACCTCAGTGGGATTTGTGACCCACAATATTTACTCACTGGCCAATGAATAAATACTACTTACAATAAAGGGGCCTGCACATGCAGGGAGGCCAACAACCTAGGGCTCACTGCTCAAAAGAGCATCTCTAATGCCAGGTTCAATACCGGTTTAAGCTCAGATAGATACCTTAACCAAAAACCTTTGCTTCTACTAAACAACTATCTTCTACCATACATCTCTATTTTTTTTCAATACCAATCTCTTTCAAAATAATCTATAAGATCTCATACATATACGAGTCTTTACAGTATACCATGTCAGCTTAGAAAAGATAATTATATTACAATAAAGAAAAGTTCATCCCATTTCGGCCTGAGTACCGGTATTATTTGTTTCCGATGTAATATGAATATCAGTGTAAGTGCCTGCCGGTGTCGGTGTCTGCCGATGTATGACATATGTGATGCCGGACATGTAGAAACTTATTCCTAGTTGGTTTCCATCAATGAAAACATCAACTATTCTCATTAGAGTGTAGAATTCCAACAATCTCCCCCTTTGTC
Source organism: Cryptomeria japonica (assembly GCF_030272615.1). Lineage (NCBI taxonomy): Eukaryota > Viridiplantae > Streptophyta > Pinopsida > Cupressales > Cupressaceae > Cryptomeria > Cryptomeria japonica. The sequence continues at coordinate 300,891,704 of NC_081413.1, read as the reverse complement.
ATTGATGGCAACACTCATTAGAAAAATCCAAAACTATTATCCCAAAACTGAAATCCAAAAAGATGTACTCCCCCTGAGCAAGTGATCTCCTCTATACATGCCTTTTTCTCTCCACTACTACTCCCCCTTTGACATCAATGACAAAGGATGTCATAAATAATCAAAAGAGTACAAAAATGCTACATCAAGGTCTGTAACCATTTGGTTACTATCTAAAAAATATCCCCCAAAACTAGATTCAAACTCCGCATAAACTTGTTGCAGTTAGTTAGAGTTGCCTCAGTCTGCTGGATCATACCAGTGAGATAGTGCATTTTCTGCTCCGGTGATTGCTCTCCTTGTACTATTGCCTTAGATAATTCAACTCTCTGAGTAATAAAATTGTCCAATTTTGGACCAAGTTTACTTTTGAGTTCCTGGGCATTGGACCTTATCCTTGCCTTCTCTTTCTCAAGTTTCTCCAACTTCTCCTCAAAAACTGCCATTTCCTACTCAAAAACTGATATAAGTCCCGATGAACCTATTATATTATCCGCAATGTCATCAATTTCCTTTTGTGTCTTTTTAATCTCCTCATCAATGTCCTCTATCAAAAAGTGAGGTTTACATGCTTATCTATATAACTCCTTATACTCCAAAATTGTAGAATTAAGTACCGGTAAAAGTGTGTTCAAGTGATCGGTACATTTCTTTATGGTCTTCTCAAATAATATATTTTTCTCTTTGTCAACTCTCTCCTCAATAGTATCCTCATTCACCTTATCTATGGTTATTACATTATCAACAATGAATTTGGACAACGTGTCCAATTTACCTAAAGAATCATTAATGTGATCTATCTTACAATTAGGGGCAATCATCTTCAAGATAAGTAAGGTGTTATCAATTGCCTTAAATGCTAAGGCATTGCAATCAGTTATCCTTTTAATAGAATCCAATAGAACCTCTGTGATGTTAGTGGGTCTGAATTCACCTATAGATTTGCTCGGTTTTGCCATGGGTTTCTTCTCAACAGATGTTTGACCAATTACCTTCACTACATCCTCTTTATTTCCATCAGATGCATCCACTTTACTTATATTTTCTTCCACTGGATCTGTTTGTGTTTGTACCTCTACCTCAAATGGTTTCTTAGTTTAATTAAGCTCCTCTGCAACTGTCGATTTCCCAGACTCAATATGAACCTATTCCTTAGATTGTTTCTTAGTTGGTACAACTGTCGATTTCTCTAATTCCGGTGGCCCTGTGCTAGTTGTCTTGTCTTCTTTTGGTTTCTTTGGTTGCTTTGCTTGAGATGGTATCTCAGTTTCTTGAGAGTCAACAGTATGTGCTAGATTCTCTGAGATCTTGTTGTCTTTAAGATTATCTACCTTAACTTCTGTAGTCTCTTTGTCCACCACAATGTTTATATTATGTGTATCCACATTCATGGTAAAGAGTATTTCTAACTTTGGGTTAGTATCATCATGAGTTATATATTTAGTAGCCATATCCAGTGTATTAGTTGTATAAACCCGTGATGTTGAGGTTAAAGGAGGGGTGTCGTGAGCCAATGGACGGATGTTATCTGTTACTTTTATAGAAATTACACCACCTATTTTACCTTTTCTCTTGTCTTTCTGATATACCTTGAATGTCTTTTCCACTTATGTTCTATTTCTTTCCTCTCGTTTTTCCTTTTCAACAAAAAATATGTCCCATTTATCTATAGTCTCATTTGCAATTTCCTTAACCCTTCTAGCCATCAGGCTTACTTGCCAGTGTCCACTAACAAATACTGACCAGTTAGCTTCAAATATAAGCTCATCTATCTCTTCTCTAGAATTTACTGGATGTACAGCCAAAAGTGCTTCAACTTTCAACTTCTTATCCAGTTCCATCACATATAGCCTTTTAGCTTCTAATCTCAAGTATAAATCATTGGGTAAGTCATCAATCACTTTTATCAAAACTTTCTTGTATATATCCAAATGTAGGATAATTCTTTCTTCAATGGTTTGTTTGTTAGAATCCTTAAAATAATTATACCATTTATTTATATTTACCAGATTACCTTGCTATGTAATCTCATTTAGTAGATCATCCAGTGTAGGGATAACCGATGTCTCTTTCTTCTTTGGTGTAAGCTTCTTCTGCGGTTCCCTAACCGCTTGTTGCTTTTTCCTTAGTGTCCTTGTTTTCTTAGGTGAAGGAGATGGTACCAGTGGGGTTTTCTTTTTCCTTTCCACTCTCTTAAACTCAACAACCTTGCCACTGTCAGTATCAGAAGATGTTACAACTAGTGAAACATGTGCTTCCAATTGCAGTCCTTTAAGCTCACTAGCTGATAAACCATTGATGTTCATGACATTTTCCTTTATTTCACTGGACTTTTTAAAGGCATCTTTGATAAATTTATCTCTTTTCTTCCTTTCTTTCTACATAGATACATTACTTGCAATGGTTTTTGTATCACCAAATATTCCTTCGGATGTCTTCGTAGGTGCATCAAGTAGAGATTTTGCATATGTTTCTAGAATAGGTAGGTCTACCTCATAACCCATCTTAGTAACCCAAACAGTTCTAGGGTTTACTGCTTCCATCCAAGTCTCATCTCACTTAATGAAAAAAAAAAATTTCTTTTTATACTTATCAACTATGCTCTGCGGTAATCTCTCTCTTGCTCTCATCTTAGTTTGAAATGTTTTGAAGTAATTTGCAATGTTCTTATCACAGTCAGTTCCCATATTGGTGAAAGCTTCCTAATGCTCTACAAAATGGAAGGATTAGTTATGATAACCAAACACAAAAAATAAGAAACCAATTTGTTAGTGTTAAAAATCACATGGAAAACACTATCCTAAGCAAGCATATCAAGAAAGACACTACAAAACAAATAAAAAGCTTAATGAATCTATAAAATGTAACTAAACATCTCCATATGCTCTCTACCATGCTAGTAGCTTCTCCTTCCTTGTTTCTCTCCTCTCTAATTTCCAAATAAGTGTAGCTCTCAGTTGCTTTTTGCACTATGGATGTCTTATGGAGGTTCAAGATGAAAAATGATTTACTTATGCAATGCAAGTTTAAACAAAAAGCTAATATTAGATGATATGGAATGAAAATGATTTATTTTAATCCAAAATAACAATATGTTGATGATTTATGCTAAATGATCTCTAAAAATGACTATAATGTAAATGCATACAAGTTTTTCAGGGATTTATGAAGAAATGGGCTCTATTTATTGGGAAAATGGAGCAATGGATGGTTGAGTTTGAGTAATGTCGACAAGGGTCAGGATTGAAGGGTTTAAGATCCATGTGAGGATTTTCAATCCAATCCCAGGATGACAAATGTCAACATGAGATGGGTTGAGAGGAGAAGGAAGAACATTAAATGCTCGACATGACTTGAGGGTTAACTTGGGGGGTAAGGTTAATGTTGAGTTGAGAGAATAAATTCATTATCCAAAGAATAATGCTTTTATCCAATGGATAAACTCTTGTGCAAGAGTTAGTGAGGATAACCATGGTCAAAGAAATAAATGCTTGAGAAGACACATGGAAGAGCCATTAGTGGTTTGGAAGACTTTAGAGGTTAAGTTGTTGAACACATAAAGCATTTAATGCTTTTCAAAGACTTTGGAGTCTTTGAGAAGTGACTTCAGTTGCTTAGGAATGTGACAATAATTAGGGGATGGATTAGGCTAATTAGGAAGGGGTTAGAAGAATCTAGAAGGGGATTAGGATTGCAAGTGGGTTTGGTGGGTGAGGGAAAATAGGATTTTTATTAAAATAAAATTCATTTATTTCAACAAATAGGTGCAAGTTGCATTTTTAGGAGAATGCAAGTGGGGGGGATTTAATGATTTAAATAAATGTTTTATTTAATTTATTTAAGAGAAGAAAGGGGATTAAATGAAATAAATAGGATTTATTCATTTAATTGATTGTGAATTTAGTTTAATGATATAATTAAAATAAATTTAATAATTTATTTTATTAATAGGATAATGTTTTAAGATGAATTAATTAAATGTTAATTTAATTAATTGATGGCTAATAGGTTTTTAATCAAACAAATAGCAAATATTCATTTAATTAAATTAGACAGATTTATGTGACTACATTTGCCCCTCTTTGAGACGGTGTGGTTTATCGCATCGTTTCAAAGAAAGAAAAATAGGTGTGAAGAAATATCCCCCATAAAATGTTAATTTCATGGGTGGTATGCCCCCTTGAGAGATGGGCTGGAAATTTTGAAAAATTGGGCGATCTCTCGATAAAGAATGAAAATTGGTAGGGACATAGAAGAGAAGAATTTAGCAATATTGGTGAAAAAATAGAAGAAATTAGAGATAAAATGGAGAAATGGGAGGCTCTGGAAGTTCACGAGGACCACAACAGTGAGCGGGGTAAAATTAGGTTTACGACGAAGGGTATATATGGGGGTGAAGGGGTAAAAATAGGGTCATTTGCATTCGTCTCCATAGTGATTTCAGAGCTTTGAGAGTGACCTTTTTGAAAGAGCAAGCAACAGTCAGGATGCCGGTACTGATAATAGATCATCGGCTAGAGTGAGTTCGTCGATTCCAATGGCCAGATGAGTATGGACCAACAATATCTGAATTTGAAATTTTGTTTTTCATGCATGTTTGATATGTTTTTGGCCTTGTCCAAGTTGAGTCAAATCAATAGTGCTAAAACTATGTTTTGGCGTTGTTGTCAATTAAAATTGTGCCACTATAGCGCTTTTGCATAGTGGTTTTAGTGCTTTTGCTTGTTTAGCGCATGTGCATAGTTGTTTTAGCACTTTTGTGTGTTTAGCACTATTGAGTCCTTCTTGTAATGCTATGGTTGTGATATGGCATTTTTTCATAGTTTTTCTAGTGCTATTGTGTGTTTAGTGCTAATGTGTAGCTGGTTTAGTGTGATTGTCATCATAGTAGAGCTATTGTTTGCAGAGTAGCACTATTGTTATGAAAATAGATGCCCCAACATTTAGAAAGAGAATCTCCTGATGCCAATGATGGATGGATGGATGGAGAGGGGAGTTTTTTTGAACCATAGAAGCCTATGGAGACTTAGGTCATTAGGATAAATGCTTGTTGTAGTCTAGGTGTGCAATTATTGCTTACTTGTTGAGACCCAAAGATACTTGATGAAAGTATTTGTTGATAGTCTATGTTGAAACTTAAGAAAGTTTGAAACAAAACAAATGATGATGATGGTTGATGTGCATGTGTAGGAGGAGCTTTGCATCTTACAGATGCAGGAGAGGCATCCAACCACACAGGTGTTGTGAGATCAATTGACAGAGGTCGAGGTTGATTGCATTGCAGCGATAGGCCTATACGATGTGATGTATATTCTTGTGATTCAAACGAATCACGGTTTGATGACAACATTGGCAGAGCGGTGGCATAGTGAGACATGTACATTTCACCTAGAATAGGCGGAGATGACCATGACATTGGAGGATGTATGGTGTATCCTACACATTTCCATTTGAGGAGAGCTAGTGACATATGACCGAGCCTGGGGGATAGCACTAGTGCAATGATTTTTTGATGAGGATGTGTTTATTCATGATGGCTCGATAGCATGGGAGGATATAGCCACCTTATATGAGCCACTACCTGATGTTTTATCAGGTATTGTTGGGGGCCTACTATGCCTAGATCGATGATCTCAAGGACTGGCCGTGGGGTGGGGCCAGGTGATAGAGAAGATCATGACTGAGGGGGCCCGCTTTGCATGGGGACTGTGCATTCTGTCACACTTATATCAGGAGATGCATGAGGTAGTATATTGAGAGGTGAGCTCACTAGGAGTGGGGATCACTCTGCTACATATCTGGACATGGGAGTACTTACCTATGACTTGACCAGTGAGTCTAAGATTTAGGGCAGTGGATCAACCCTATGTATATATGTATGGTGGTATGATGAGTCAACCCCACCTAGGGAAGTTAGATTGGTGGCGACGGGCACTGGATGATTTAGATACAGTGATCTGGAGGCCTTATATTGAGTGCGAGCCCTGGGAGGATGATGTAGAGGCCTTGCCTTACGTATTTATGACATGATACTTGATTGGTAGGACAACCTACAATGTGGAGAGATAGGTACCTGGTAGAGTGCTGAGATAGTTTGGATGGAGGTAGGGGTTGCCGAGTGGGTCTGGAGAGTATGCATGGGTGGTATGAGAGAGGTTCCTGTGGGGGCCAGTATTACCCTTTGATCAGGCTTTAGCTGAGTTTCAGACTTTGTAGGTGAGACCATGGCAGATGAGGCCAGGGGTTGTAGATGCAGGGGCAACAGATGAGTACACTTAGTACATTGCAGCACATCTGATTCCTCATATATTAGATCCAATAGAGCCAATTCCATCCTTTGAGGAGGAGAGGAGGTCACAAAGTGGTAGTAGGAGGACAAGGGAGAGGTGATGGAGGAGGAGAAGCTAGGGGTGCTGCATCTAGAGGGGGGGTGGATTTGGAGGTGGAGGTGGTGGAGGGGGAAGGTTACAATAGAGAGGGAGAGGCGAGTAGCCATTGCGACTGTCACAGGGGCCTTTAATGTAGGGAGGAGTTAGATTAGGTGGTAGGGATATGGGGGAGGGGGAGGCACCTATGGATATGGGAGAGGGAGCCACAGGAGGAGGAGAGGGAGCTACTAGAGGAGAGGGAGCTACAGGTGGAGGAGATCTACGGGATCATATGATATTATTTTTGCATACTCGAATAGAGGATATGGAGGTGGAGGTTGTAGCTAGAGATGTCCAACTATTTGCATGGGAGTCAGAGTTGACTGTAGTGCTACGGGAGAGAGATCAGGCAGTTGATAGGGTGATCCAGCTACATGAGAGAGTTTAGGCCTTGGAGGGAGTACAGTGACATGGGCCATCAACTGATTCATTGGCGAGAGAGTTACGGAGGGTAGGTGGAAAGGTTGATTATTGGTGAGGTCTATATGAGTGTAATGCCCCGCCAGGAAACCCCTAAGGGTTTAAGTTAAAAACACTCAAATAGAGTGTAAATATTTTTTTTTTTATATAATAATAACAATTAAGAGAGTTAATAATAAGTTACAACATTAAGATAATTTGGAGTTATGTAAAACTTAGATAACACAATGGAAGGATAAATGAACCTAAGGAGTTTCCCAACGTGATTACGTAACCTTACACCTGACTCAACTCATGTCAAATGATCCAATAAGCTGGATATCTTAATTACAAGATAATGCATAAGACATGGACATATATTTATGTTCGATAAATTGACGTCTTAGAATTTTAGGAAGCGCTCATTTACTTTGGGTGGTTAGGAGGCCATCGTGAGGTTATTTACTCAATGCACTTTAAAACATAGTTAAACTAAGAGGCCACCCATAAGGTTCAATATGACTAATATCATGAAGTTCATTCATTTGGGTTTAAGGTAACCACCCACAATTGTTATCATCCTTTATAATTAAAAGTATGGTTAATAAGATGTGATTCATTCATTAAGGATTAAACTACCATTAATAGAGTGAAGTTCCTTCATTTGAGTTTAAGCCTAACCAACTAATGAGTCTAAGTTATTTTATGGAGGATAAGATGCAAGAAGCTTTAATAGTGCTAATAGATGGACTCAATTCATTAAGGTGGATATGTATTAGGACCCATGAGTTCATCCCTTAAATTAAAATATAGATAGCAAGATGATATTCATTCTTTCAGAATTAAAACATAAGTACATAGTGGCGTTCTTCCATTAGGATTAGAATATATATAACTAACTTAATGCATGTCACTCTTTTTTCTTTTAGTAAAAAATGAAGTTAACATGAAGAGATACATTTACTAAGATTAAGATATAAACAACTATACGAATCCTTCCCTCTTCAGTTCAATTTTAGCAAACATAAAGAAATTCATTTATTAGGATTATAATTATGGATAAATAGTTGAGTTCACCCAATTATCAAGTTAATTTGGTAAAGATTATTTGTTAAGATTAAAACATAAATAACTAAACAAATTCATCCAATATAGTGAAGTATGATTAACATGGCGATACTCATTTAAGAAGATAAAAATTAAATACCTATATGATGTTCATCCTTTAGATTTCAACTTAGAAATTACAACATTAATTCTAACTTTGTTACCCATTCACATTCGTTCGATTTACCAACTTATATCAAGCTAAAACAATAATGGTAACCTAGCGAGATTCTTTCCACTATTACTACTTTTACTTAACATAAACAAAAGATTTGTTCCATAATCATAATTTACAATGTTTTATGAACCTGATTACTACATTTATCAAGATGTCTACTTTTGTGCACTTTGATCTAGTTTCGTTAAATTCCCATCATACACTTATACAAGGTAACAACCATACATGATAAATTAAAGTATGAAGTAAAAGAGACAAGGCATCACATAACACGGGTATGATCTCGGAGTTCACCCCTAAAGGGCTACATCTCCGGGTCTGCTCAACTGCAAGACCCCTCTGGCATTTAATATAGTTAAGATTACATAATTTACATGTCTTTTACATCTCTACCCTTTAGGCGAACACATCCACTATACAACATCTACCTCAATTGATTATTACATAGCGATCCCTTTTAGAAGCGGGTCAAATTGAACCTTAAAGAAAAAAAAACACAAACTTAGGTTCCCTTGTCTGATGATACCCTAACTAGGGGCTTGACTGACTTATGACCAAACACCAGCATATCAAGTCTTACCATTACATAACCAAAATTCTATTATAGAAATTTAAATCTGCATAGGCATTATCCGGTAGAGGTATTCGTTTACCATATCGTTTTAACCATTAATGTCTATCAAGTTTATGGATTTGCTAAATTAACTTTTATTTAAAAATTCACATTAATCCACCATTAATACTTAGTCCATGTTAATAATATGTATTAATCCGAGCATGACATAATCAATATGAAATTAATAACTTGTATTAAAGTATGGGTTTACTAAGTGTTGATTATCCAAAATCCAAATATTATTTACTAATTTGGAATTAAATAATATAAGAGAAACTAAATTTAAATCTCTTAAACTAAATTTAAATTCAATTATTAATCTGATTTTTTTTTTCTTTCTTTTTATATATTATATATATATATATTCTTTTTTTTAAACAATTTATATATAATAATAAAAAAAAATATAAATAAATAAAAAAAAACTTTTTAATTTTCAAAAAAAAGAAAAGGGAAGGTACCCACATGGACACCCACGCGGCCCCCCCCCTTGGCAGCCCATGCTACCATTGGTAGCGCTGCTACCAAATGGTAGCAGGCCGCTACCATTTGGTAGCAATTCTCTACCTTTGGTAGCGCTACTACCAACTGGTAGCAGTTGCTACTGGCTGCCAGCCATGGGGTTTATAATTTTTTTTTAATAATTTTTTTTTTGTTTATTTATTTTTTGTTATAGCATATAAAATTAGTAATAATAAAAAAAGATAACAAATCCCCAATACACACCACACAGTCTGAGACAGGGATTTAAAGCATTTCCAGCAATCCCCCATTTTTTTTTTGAAGAAAAACACAGTCCATATATTTTCCAGCAATCTCCCATTTTTGAAAGAAAATCACAGTCCATATATTTTCTAGCAATCTCCCATTTTGAAAGAAAATCACAGTCCATATATTTTCCAGATTGCTCAAAATAAACAACCAATTGGGGAACTTTTTTTTTTTGAAATAAACATGAACGAAATAACCAAAACAAAACGTAAAAACCCCCATTTTCCATTTATCACAGAATGTCAAGGGTTTCAAAACAATAGAGGGAATTGTTGAATAACCAACCCATTTAGCAAATCTTTGGCACAAGGAAGCTCACCTCTCACACAAAGATCCAACAAAGCTACTCTTTAACAAATTTCTACAATAAAACTTACTCATGGACAACAATGGAGAATCTGAAAACCGAAATTGCAAGAAAAACATACAAGCCCCTTTTCTCCTTTTTTTTTTTTGTTAAAAACAACTTAATCAAATCGATAAAAGAGATTCCTACCTCAATAAGCTTTCTTGGAAGGATTTTGATGATGAGCCCCCAAATCTGCTGTTGTAAAACTCCATCTTTTTCCAAAATCTCCAATCTCCCTTCCAAAACCATTTTTTTTCCCAAAAAGATGACCCAAAAAAAAGAACCCCCAAAAATATTTCAAAAAACTAGGTTAAATGAGAAACCCCTCTTTTTGACCTAATTTCCAATTTTGAATTTAAGCATTTATTTTTAAAATAAAAGAAAAAGAAAATGGAAATCATTCTTTTCCACTACTCAATAAATCTAACTCGCTTTTCTAATTAAAATTAAAATGCTTCTATCTCTTATTTAGTTTTAAATTTTAATTTCTCAATGTTAATTTAGGCCTACATTATATTTCGAAACTATTGACTAGGGTAAGGCATTTAGATTAATTTAAATTTCCAAAAATCAATCCTTTATACTATATCAGCTTTACAAGTAAAAAGAAAATAATTTCTTTTAAATAATAAAATTTACCCTTTTTCTTCCAAAATGCGAAAATGATTAATTTATTTCTATTTCCCAATGACTTTATATCTTTCCTTTCTAAAACACATAACTCATTGAATTTCGTTATTTTTTAAAAAAAATTAACTATTAAATTAACTCACTACAACATAATAAAGCGACCTTTTTTTAATGAGTGACTAATCTCATGAAAGAAACCTATTTATTCTAATTTTCTCAACTACTAATGCATAAATGAACACATTAATTCAAGTTAAATACTTTAAGCTTGCTACAATTATAATTAAAGCAATCTTTTTAAATTAACGATTAATCATATAAAAGAAACTACCTATTTTAAATTTCTAAATTACTAATGCATACATCTACTCATTAAATTGAATTAAATACTTAGGATAACAAACTCCACTTACCCCGCGCAAGGAATGCAAATCGAGGAAGCCCACCAAATCACACGACACACAACCCAACAAAAAGAAAGCCCCACGAATCACACACGACGCTCACTTGACCATGGCTAAGGCAAGATGAGAGTTTTATGACCCCCAAATCCAAATTCTGAGGATGGAGGAGGTTTACTCAACCCTGCGAATCCCGAAGGAGATGAACCTCGCCCTAGGCGGTGTTGTACCTACAATCTCCTGCACCCATGAATCACGCAAGCATACATATACATATACATATTCAATGAAGGCGCTAGCTCGAGATTTATCACAAGAGTTAGGAAACAATTACATTTACACAAGAATCGATGCAAGAGCACAATAATAGGTTTGCACAATTATTTATATTATCTAAACTACACATTGCATCACGGTTAACCTACCATTCAAGAATGCCACATAGGAAGTCAATCAAGGTCAAACAGGTTTTACAAGTCTGACTAGGGTAGGGGCATTACAGAGTAGGCGGTGCCATCTAGTCGGTGGGCACTAAGCTATTTATAGATGCGTCAAGAGAGATCAGAGTGGTATTAGAGGATGCAGAGAAGTGGTGGTGTGATGGGTCCTCCACGGTGGGGTAGTGCAGGTGGTGTAGGGGTAGTGGGGGAGCAGGTGGTGATGGTGGTGCAACATCTGGTCAGAGTGGCATTTGAGAGAGCATTTATATATTTTATTACATTGTCATTTTGGACTGTGTCTTGGATGGCTCTTGGTAGCCGATATTCTTGACATCAATATACTCTGATACATGTATGTTTTTGTGAGATGATATGATGTGATATATGAGGAGATCCCATATTTTGTGATGATATGCATGTTGATGATATGTATGGATTTATGCAGGATAATGATCTATGATTGTATGCTTAGATGGATATTTGTATTTTCTATATGTATGTGTTTATGAGATGATTCCTATATGCATGTTATGTTCGATTTATATGATGTCTATATGCATGCTTATGAATATGATACTAACATGTGGATGCAGGTTTATGTATGCATGATTTGTTGGCGAAATGCTTTATGTATGTAATGCCATGATGATTATGTATGCATAATGAAATGATACAAATGATGATATAGATAGTACTTGTGTTTTTATGTTGATGAGATGATGATATGTAGTGATGGTTGATATGTTGAAATGCAATGAATGAAATGATTTATGTAAATGCATCTAGATGGTTTAAAATGAATGCAAAATGGATAAACAAATGCAAAGTACAAATGTTTATGTGATGATATTTAAATTAATGCGTGTGTAAAATGTATAACCAATGTTTGAGACAAATGGTTTTTGTTATGATCTAAATGTTGATAAAATATGATTAAGTGAAATGATAATCTGATGATAATGCAACTCATGGGTAATGAACAACTGCACCTTAATGCAATTTAAAAGGATAATGAATGCATTTTAATGAATCCTAAATGAAATTGTTAGTAAGATAAAATGAATAAGAATATACTAGATGGATAGATGAATCTACTTAACTAATGGATAGATAAATAAATGTATGCAACTAAGGAAATCTAAATGAATGCATGGTAATCAAATGTAAATGATGATGAATGATGAGTTTAAATGATACTAAATGAATACATAGTAATGGTTAATAATGATAATATGCAATAATGAGAAATTCATGCAAATGAATCTAAATGTCATGATTTTACAAGGATGAAATGATACTAATGCAAGTAAATGATAATGAACTATATGTATTCAAATGCAACTAAATGATATTAAATGCCCTGTGATGAACATATAAATAATGAAGTTAATAAACCTATATGCACATACATGATAATGAACTTAGGTTTATTTAAATGCAACTAAATGTAATAAAATGATGACGTGTTCATGATAGATGAATGCAAGGTTGTTTAAACTTTGCATGATGCACTGATGACGTATCAGAGAACTCTGTCGTGATTGTATCCAAGACCAATTTGTTTTTCAAATAACTTCTCATATTTAAAAACTTGTTCATACTTGCATACAAAACCATGAATATGAATAATGAATGATCAAATGGATGGGTGATATGCAATGGAATGAAATATAAATAGATGAGATGGAATGACAATCCATAGTGCTTTATTTTCATCATTGAGCATGGTAGTATCAATTTTGGATGAGGCAGTAGGAACCAAGGATGGAGCATTGTACCTACAAACAAGCAACATAAATAAAGAATATGGACCCTCCATAATGGTTCATGCTCATATGGTCGAGGTATACGCTGTAGTCAGCAAGCCATAGTGATTCATGACTGTATTTTGCATAAGATCACATAGCTCAGTGAACTTCCCACATAGACACCATTAGTACATGCCCCAAAACTTCATTGGAATAATTCGCAGAAGATACACAAACAAAAATGATATTTAGGAACCATCTCGACTACTCTAATCACTTGTGGATATCCCAGAGTAGCGTAGGAACTTGGTATAAGTGAATAAATAACTAACAAACCGACCAAGTACTTGATATATTTAAGAAAAATTTTCTTGTCAAAGAAAAATGTTAGCATGTCTTTGTTGTGGTAAGGAAGGATGCATCCGTGTTAAGACAGCTATGTGTCAGTGTTGAGCGTTTTGTTGGTATGATAAGTGGTCATCGTTTGAGTATGTCATAATGTTTGTTTGGTATGTGCGTGGATGCATATATACAAAGTGTTGTCATATTTTGTTAATTGATTTTTGATGTTTTCCGATGTTTTTGGAGTTTATGAGTGTTTTTGAATTTTTTTGGTATTTTTTGAGACATGTTTTGAATGTTTTTGGTATTTTTGAGAGACAGTTTTGAATGTTTTTTGTATTTTTGAGAGACATTTTTAAAGGAAGAACCCAATGAATCTCAAGTAATGTAGAATCCACTTCCATCAATAGGTTAAGGGCATTGCCCCTAGTTTAGACATGACTATGAAAAAGCGGGATGCAAGACGCATGAAGTATTATCCTTGACTGCAGATCAATAACAAGCCATGGTTTTGACTGATGGATGTGTGGATGCAATGAATGTAAGCGTAACAATTCTAAAAGACAATGGAGCCATAGATTTTACAACTAGTGCCTATTTGCTAGGTTTTCACCGTCGCACTTACCCAAGGTGCCACCGGAGTGGTTGTTCACCGTTTGGATGCATGATTTGTCTATATTATTTTGTTTTTTTTGTATTTTCTTTAGGACATTTATTTGAGTGTTGTTGGTGTTTTTTTGATATGCATTGGAGCCTGATGCTCTATACAACTTATGTATAAAACCATTTGAGGTGCATGCTATTGATTGGATCTGCTAGTGGTTCTCCTTCTGAAGTAGCCAACTGATATGCCCTGGACCCAAATATAGCAGTGATAACATATGGACCCAACCAGTTTGATTCAAACTTTCCCTGATGTTCTTTGTTTGGTTGGTTATGAGTATTCTCTCTAAGAACAAGATCACCTACCTCAAATTCATGAGGTCTAACTCAATGATTATAGCTCCTACTCATGCGCCATTGATAGGCTTTGAGGTGGTTGTATGCAGCTTGTCATTTCTCATCAAGTAGTTCTAAATCTTGGAGATACAAGACTCTGTATGCGTTATCATCTATGAGATTATGCAAGGAAACTCATAGAGATGGTATCTCGACCTCAATAGGAAGGATGACTTCTATGCCATAAACCAGTGAGTAGGGAGTTGCGCCTATAGGGGTTTGAATGCTAGTTTGCTACACCCATAGTGCTAGATTTAATTGAACATGCCAATCACAATTGACATCATTGACTATCTTTTTGAGGATTCTTAATATATTCTTGTTCGATGCTTTGGCTTGACCATTTCCTTGTGAGTAATAGGGCATAGAAAAGCAATGTTATATATGAAACTTCTCACAAAGCTCACAGACATCCTGATTTTTGAAAGGAAGCCCATTATCTATGATGATGGAAATGGGTACACCATACCAATAGATGATGTAATTGAGGATGAATGAGGTGATCTTCTTGCCGGTGACTTGGATAAGTGGAACAACTTCGATCCACTTTGTGAAATATTCAGTAGCGTTAATAATGAATTTGTGGCTCTTGGATGAAGATGGACGGATTTTACCCACAAGGTCAAGTCCCCATTGACAAAAGGGCCATGGTGTTGTGATTGGTTGCAATTCCTATGTTGGTGCATGTATAAGGTCTCCATGAACTTGGCATTTCTTGTATTTTATGACAAAATAGTAGGAGTCTTTTTCCATGGACGACGAATAGTATCCAACGTGTATGATCTTCTTGGCTAGTGAAGGACCACTTGCATGAGTTCCACAAATTCCTTCATGTACCTCTTCCAAGGCCTTTGTTATCTCATCCTATTCCAGACATCGAAGGAGAGTACCATCAAGATTGTGTCGGTATAGGGTTTCAACAATAATGGTATATCAAGTAGTTTGATGAATGAAAGTTTTACATTGGTTATTCGATTGGTTAGGAGGAAGTGTGTGATCATAGAGGTAGGTATAGAACTCACCGTACCATGGAGATTTAGAATTGACAAGGAAACATACCATCTCGGATTTGGGGATATCATAAGGGGAATCCAAAGCTGTTCTATCAAGAACTCATAGCATGTTGAATTCTATGGAAGATCTAGGAGAGATGCAATGGTAACCATAGTGTCAGTAGCTTGATTTTGATCTCTGGGTATCTGCTCAAAGGTGATAGTAGTAAATTATGACTTTAAACTATCCACCATTTATTTGTATGGAATGAGTTTATCATCCTTGGTCTGATATTCATCGGTTACTTGTCGGATGACCAGTTGGGAGTCGCCATATATCTGTAACTCTTTCAATTTCCATTTTATGGCTAGTCGGAGTCCGGTGATCAGGGCCTCATATTTTGCTATGTTGTTTGTGCATGGAAATGTGAGCTTGTAAGACTTCAGGATGCTGTCACCTTGAGGTGTGATAAACAGAATGCCTACCCTCGAGCCATGCCTAGTATATAAACCATCAAAGTATAATTTCCATGGTTGTGCTACTGTGATCATGAATATCTCTTCATCTGGAAAATTTGAAATAAGAGGATGATCGCCTATGAGGGTGCATCGACCAACTGATCTGTAATAACTTGGCCCTTGATAGCCTTACGATCCACATACTCGATGTCAAATTCACTTAGAATCATCACCCATTTGGCCAAGCGGCTAGTCAATGTTGCTTTGCTGAGTAAGTACTTTAGTGCATTGATCTTTGCAATAAGTTGTACTTTATGTGTTAACAGGTAGTGCCTTAGTTTAGTGGCTGCCAAGATTAATGCTAGGCAAGCTCGCTCAATAGGGGTGTAATTAAGTTCATAGCCAACCAGTGTGTGAGAATTGTAGTATACAACACACTCTTTCCCTTCTACATTATGTTGTGTGAGTAGTACACCCAATGTTGTATTTGTTGCTGAAATATAGAGCAATAGAGATCTACTCAGATCTAGTGGGATCAACAATGGTGTATTCATGAGATGGTCTTTAAGCATCCAGAATGCTTGCTGGCATCTGTCCCATTGAAAGCGGATGTTTTTGCGTAACAGGTGTGTAAAGGGGTGACACTTACCTACTAGTTGTGGAATGAATCTTTAGATGGATTGTAGCCACCCTTGGAGTGTCCTTAGCTAACTAATATTCTTTGGAGGTGGCATGTCCATGATCACTTTGACTTTGGCTGGGTTGACCTCAATGCCTTTTCTTGAGACAATGTATCCTAGAAGCTTCCCTAAGGTTACTCCAAAGACAAATTTCTTTGGGTTGAGTCAAACATGATATTGTTCCAGTCTATCAAAGATTTTATCTAATATTTCGAAATGATCATCTCTGGTTAGTGATTTTTCTAGTAAGTCATCAACATAATCTTCCATTATGGTATGCATTAGATCATGAAAGATGGTGGTCATTTCTCTTTGATAGGTTTCCCTTGCATTATTTAGACAAAAAGGCATTACATTCCAAAAGTATGTTCCCCATGGACATGTGAAGGTTGTCTTATGTTGCTCCTCTCGTGCGATCTTTATCTAGTTGTACCCTGAAAAGCCATCCATGAGGGAAAGCATGGCATGTCTTGCTGTTAGGTCTACGATTATATCGATGTTTGGTAGGGGGAAGTCATCTTTAGGATATGCCTTGTTTAGATCTCCAAGGTTAGTACAGATATAGATGCCCCCATTGGGTTTGCTGACATGCACAATGTTGGATATCCAATCTACATAATCAATTGGTCTAATAAAACCAACATCCAGGAGTTTCTTAAGTTCTGCTTTGACTAGTACCGCAATCTAGGGGTGCATCTTGTGAAGCTTCTGCTTGCTTGAAAGGTTTGGCTCCTTCCGTTATGATGAGGTGATGCAAGACTAAATCAAGACCAAGACCAGGCATGTCTGCAAATGACCATGCAAAATTGATTTGATGCTTCTAGAAGAATTCGACAAACTTAGGCTATTCCTCTGGAGTTAAAGAGATGCTAGATGTATGTGGTGAGGAGTTTCAGGAGTCCCCATGTTGAATTCTTTTGTTTCCTCAATAAGGATCATGAATCGTTCATGATGTGTACTAGAAGGGAGGATGTCAAACCTTTCATCCTTAGGTGCCTCAGAGAGGTTTTCACCATTAGATATGCTCTTTCTTTTTACTTTATTGGGATCAAACAATGCCATAGTGTGGTTTTCACTGGAAGATCCATGTTTTATTGTTCGATTTTTGTAGCTAAAAGGTTTGGCATCCGCCCCAAAGTATGTTGTGTTATTAAGTTCAATGGCGAATCCATCTTTGTGATCCCTGCTTGGTATGTTCTCCCATAGTTCCAAAAAGTCAATGATCGCCTCATCATTTTGGAAATGGTCAAGGAATGGGGGATTAGATTGGTTCCATTTGATAAGTTCAGGATGTTTAATAGGCATTACCTCATCGATTAGGTTAAGTTTATAAGAGGTGTCAGTGAGGGTTAAGATGTTGTGGTGAAGGTCGTTGATGGTACTTTCCCTATCAGAATCGAGTGTAGGATGTGACGTAGGGTCTGTGGAAGATGTTTCCAATACAGGAACCCAAGAGGTTTTAATCTGTGCTTCTCCATAAATAGGGATTTCTTTATGAGGTGGAGGGGGTGATGTGTCTTCCTCATCTGAAGTATTGAGATATACTGAATCAAATTCCCACTCATGTGAGTTGGTCTCTGAGTCACTTTCTAGTATCCGATTACTATACCAAACCGAGATATCATTTTAGTTAAACACTACAGGTGTGATCGATTGATGTACCATGATAGATGGAATGATTGGTGCTACAGGAAGGATTATGGGGATCAGTGAATCTGATACAGGTAGCATCGACATTGTTGAATCTTCTACTTCTGATGTAATTGCCAATGTTGTCGATAATGTTGTGGGTTCTGATACTGTTAATGGTGTTGTTGATGTAGTTACTGTTGTTGATGGATTTGTTGTTGTGATTGGTGGGATGATTGGTGTTGTGGATGATATTGCTGGGATCTTTAGCCTCAGTGGGGTAGTTGGTATGGTTCTTGGTGCTTTTGATATAATCAAAGGTGCCCTCTTTAGAGTTTTAGGCTGATATAGAGGTTTGTTAGACTTTCCTTTGAATCAGAGCTTAGGAAGAGTCTCCTTTTGAAATCCTAATCCAGTGTAATCTTTAGGCTTTAATTCTGGCTGTAGCGGCTCATGCCGTCCTTGCTTGCAAGGTCCCAATGCACTCTGACCATCATAACCCATTCTTTGCATAATGGGAAGGCCTTTTCCATATTGATCCATGGGAAGCTTAGCTTGTGGGATTTTTTGTGGTGATAGGATCTTTATAGATCCATTCTGCTAAGTCCTCATCTCTGGTCTCTTCTTTTCAACTCTTTCCAAGGATAAAAGGCATCAAAGTGCATGTTGGCTTGACCAATGGCATTTGAAGTAATCATTGAGGTTTACCACGAGTTCTAGGAGAAGTGGGTAGTTTCCCAACACAAAAGAGTTGGTTGAGATTGTACTCCCCAGGACCTTCCTCTGCCATTTTCATCTTGAGATTCTCTTGCTTGAGTATAGTGGTGTTTGAACTGCAAAGAGAGGTTGGACTTACATATGATGTGGATGGGATAGCTTCTCTGTTATTGGGCACGGTAATCTTTGGTTGATGGTTGATATTGTTACAATATGCAAAGGGATTTGTATCACCCAAGATTGTAATTTCCACACCATTATGAGAAAAATTGATACACTAGTGGTAGGTGGATGGAACGGCTTGCATGGAGTGTATCCAAGGTCTTCCTAACAACAAATTATATGACAGAGGAAGGTTCAGAACTTGACATATGATGTGCTTCACCACTAGGCCCACTCGGATTGGTAACACTACTGCTCCTTTGGATGAACGCTTTGCATCATCATAAGCTTTTATGGTTATCTTTTTGTGGGGATCTACTGATTCAATTGCATATCCCAATGTTGTGACTAATTGTAATGTATAGATATTTAGGCCTGCTCGACTGTCGATCAAGACTTGCTTGATTCTGTGTTGGTTGATAAATCCTTCAATATGGAGTGAGGCATTATGAGGTTGCTGGAAGGATGTATTGTCACTTTCCAAGAAAGTGAGACATGGTGATGACCTTAGATTTCCAACCATAGCTTGGAATTGATCTGTATTTAGATTTGCAGGAACTGACACCTCTTAGAGAGCTTGATCCAAGATTGTTTTATGAGAAGGGGATAGGTGCAAAAGCTCTAAGATGGAGATAAGTGCAGGCATCTTATCTAACTATTCCACAAGGTTATACTACTTTGGGATGGAGGGGGTGCCTTGTGGAGCTGCTTTAATGGTGATATTGTTGTGACACATAACAACATTGCAGGCAGAGCTTGGATTTTTGATGGTAATGGTTGCAATTTGTTCATTGGCATCATATAGGTGATTCACAGTGTAATTATAGGCAGCTTGCGTATAATCGGTTGTATCTCTGTTTTGCCTTGAAGTGGAAGAACCCCTTTGATCTTATGATGGAAGTGGATTTTTAAACATAAGATGATCATTATTTGTAGTTTTTGGATCGTGTCCTTCAATTTCAATCTCACCTCGGTCTATAAGATCTTGGACAAGATCTTTCAATCTATGCCAATTTCTTTTTTTATGCCCTTTCCCTTGATGGAATTCACAATGTTCATTGTCCCCCCACCATGAAGGTTTAACCTGAGGTTCGTAATTGGATGTCTTTGGTAAGGTCACCAAATTTGAAGAGACCAATTGACGTAACACTGTTTCAATAGGTTCCCCTAAGGGAGTGTATGTATGTTTTGGTTTATAATTCTGTTGTCTTTGCCTTGGTTCTTCTTGCTGAACATTGTGTCCTTGATTTGGTGGGGGAGGGACCATGTTGGTCTTAGGAGGGGGGTTTTGCCTTGCAAAGTGGACCACAAGTTGTGCACTTTTGATAGTCCTTGCATCTACAACCCCATCATTGACGATGTTTTTGTTTGTATTCTAGAAGTTAGGTTTATCACTGTTGAATCATAGGCGAGGCACATCTTTGGGTGCATTGTATATTTTGATAAGCCCCTTTTTGATGAGGGCCCGTTCACATTTTAAACCCTTGGTGATCATGTAATTAAAGGACTCTGTGCTTTTCATGTCCAAATGAAATTCCATTTCTTCATTCAAGTTGGAAATAAATATTTCCACTAGCTCTCTTTCAGGTAGCTGAAAGGAACGTCTGCTAGACATTTGTTGCCATCATTACAGGAAATTTGAGAATAGCTCCCTTGGTTTTTGCTTGGTGTTACATAGATCAGCCATGGTTATATCGCGTTGAATGTTATGTGAGTAATGTATAATTAATTTATGAACCAGTTCTTCGAATGTCCTAATGCTGCCCGTTAGTCAGGAAAACCATTGCGTGGTTGTCCTTGCCAAACTTTGAGGAAAGAATCGCATTAGGTATGTGTCCTCATATGCCACTTCTAGGCAAGCTGAATGAAACCCTTGTGGAAAAGGTGGCATATGTAGGTTCCTATCAAAGGGATAGGGACAAATATCATTAAGTGAAAACTAGTTTGTTTTCACACCATTGTGGAGTTGTTGGGCGAGATTCTCGACTTGTTGCCACAACATGTCAATGTCATTTGGAGGAGGAGGAGGTGGAGGATTTCTTTGATTAAGGTTGTATCTGATGTGATCTTGACCTCTTCCATCATCATTGTGACTCTGGTGTTTTGATGCTTGCCTTAGTTGTGCTGTATCAAAATCAGAGGGTAGTGTAGACACCTAAAATTGTCATGTCTAATTAAATAAATATTTTATTTATTTAATTATCTAAGCTTAATTCTTATATTAATTAAATAAATCTTTATTTATTTAATTAATTCATTTATCCTCTTCTAGCCTTATTTCTCATTTAAATAAATACATTTATTTATTTAAATTATCCTTTTCCTAAATTAAATAAATATCTTATTTATTTAATTGATCCCACTTTTTCTATTAATTAAATAAATCTTTATTTATTTAATTAATTCATTAACCTTTTCTACCTATGACACATGTCATTCATCTCTTAATTCATACACTACCTACCTCTTTCATTATTTAATTATTTCTTTTACCTACCCTCTAATCATAGCCGACCTCCTTTTACACCTCTCAATCTTATCCCTCCATTTCATATAGTGTCTTCTATATAAGAGGATGCTTCCTTCATTATCAACCCTAATCAATCATTCGAACTACTTGATCAATTGACTACTTGGCATATGCGATCCTACTTGCAACCACATTCCGTTCTTTGTTGAGCTCTTGTGCACATAAAATCTGAGAGCAAATATATCAAGCAAGATCAATGGAGATAGGAAGAATGGAGATCCAAACCCTATTGGACATGTGATGGTATAATCTTTGTGATTTCATTTGATTTGCATTGTCTTAGGTAATCTTCATATGTTATGGTGGATCTTTGTTGTTGTTAGGCTAGGGTTTTGTGGTTGAATTCATTTAGCCTTTCAATATCGTTATTATTGTTATCCATATTCACCATTAACATTTTGGCACGCCTGGTGGGACTCTTGTCCCTTTTTTGCATTTAACATCCTTGTTGCAGATTTTATGTTTTGAAGTTGCAAATCTGACATTTTTGAAAGCATTTTGATATTTTCGCATTTGCGTACTTTCGGATCGCGTTTTTGATTTTCTGGCACGTCTGCGACATCCGAAATTGCGTCTATGTTATCGACAGTATTTTATTTTGTAGATTTCGGAAACCACGTTTGTGTTCCTTAGTCGCGTCTGCGGTGTTTTTAGATGCGTCTGTGTCCAGAAGTCGCGTCTGGGTTCTAGAGCCGCGTCTGTGTCTCACAGAACTGTGTCTGAGTCAGGATGTCGTGTCTATGCTGAAGGTAACCGCGTCTGTGTGCATCAGTTTCAACTTTTTTTTTGGGTTTATTGACTTGGTTTTGGGTTTTGCATTTAATGTTTTAGATCTGGTTTATTTTGAGCTAACATTTTCAGATCTAGCTAACGAAATTGGTGCAGCTTGTCTTGAAAGCAAAATCATTTTGTTGAAGGCCCCTATTTTCACAAAGTCTTTTGGATTTAAAATTTACCTAACTTATGTGCTTGCAGGAAGGGGTGATTATTTGAAACAATCCAAACTACTAACAACTCTTTGTTGTAGGTCCTTGGCAAGGGTTTTTGGATTTTTATTGTGTGCCTTATTTTCATAGACTAGCAAACACTTCAATTGGTGCACTAAAATTGAATCATTGTCTTTTGTGTCTTGAGCAATAGGCTCTTTTTGTTTAATCTTTAGAGGGCCTGTCTTCCCGTGTGGTCATTAGGACTACTAGTGAGAAGAGAACGACCCAAGTGGTAGCAAAAGAAAAGCCATCTTCTTCCAAACCACTATAAATAACTGTATTCATGGTGAAAAATATGGATAACGTGTGCTGATTAGTTCATACCAACACTATGTCTCCCCATAAACCTGTTTGATCAAATTTATTTGATCATTTGTAGGGCGTAACCCCTACCGGCTGGGAGCCTTCTGTATTTACAGAGTTGAAAGTGCCACATGTATGGCCACACAAGTGGATGCCCTTACTAGCACCTTTTTGTTTTAGAAACCAAAATCCTTCTAGTTGTTGAGGAAGGAGGTCGGACCTCTGGTAGCGGCCCACACACATATGGTTCTTAGTAGAGATACAAAGTTTGCCATGGGGAGTTTTCATGGGGACTGATGCTTGGCTGACCTGAGAAGTGAGTGCCGAGGGTGGAGCCAGTGAGGTCAAGCATCTAAGTATCCGCTCTGAATAGCGTAGCCTCAGGGGTAAAACCCCATGTGGGATCAACAACTATTGTCTTGGCTAGCCATAAGAATTGTGCTTGACTTATTTTAAACATTCAGAACATTCAAGACCAAACAACAAAACATTGTGTCTTTTGTGTCTTCAAGTGTATGCAAAACATTTTTACATCAAACAACACACTTTTTTTAGGAGTCATTTTTTAGTCTAGACACTTGCAAACATTGGGTCTTCATCAACATTGTGTCCTCTTGTCATGAAAAATAGTCAAATAGTCAAATTTGATCACAACAAAACAACTTCATAGATTAGAAAAAATTGCACAAATTTTGCAGAAACACGTCTGTGTTGGACATAATAGCGTCTGTGTTGTATAACCACGTCTATGAAGGGCAGAAACACGTCTGTGTTTCCAGAATCAACAGTGCATTTTACAAAAATCTCATAAATGCATTTGTGTTAAACAGAACCATGTCTGTGTTAGGAAATCACGTCTGTGCAGTATACAAGTGCGTTTGTGATTAGAATTGAAAAAAAAAAAACTGTTACAGTCCAACAAATAAACACAGTCAGTTTCAGAATTCTTGAGTTTCCTAGGTTATTTCTCCAGGTTTCATTTAGCATTCAACCTGTCTTTGGGTCTCACACAGTCCATCATTGCTTCACACCTCACATTACATTCACATTTGTCTAAACTTGAGTCAAAAGGTCACTTGATTGTCCTCATCATACTTTGTCAACACACTACATACAACAACACTTTGCTAAGTGGTCCCTCATCAAGGTCTATCACCTTTGGGTCTCATTTGGTCTTACTTAGAGTCAAGGTTAACTTACCTCATCAAGAGAAACTATCCTCTCTTTGGAAGTCACACCTACTCTACTACATACATACTTGGTCTTACACTTTGGACATTGCAAGTAAACCTTAGATTCATTTACATTCCATCCATTTCTTGGTCTTCCATACTTTTTTCCATTTTCATCTAGTCCAACACATCTTGGTCAATACCTAGTTCATGGTTGAAACTCGTCTTCAAAAATCTAGGAGAGAAACTAAAGAGGCTAAAGAGTCGCAAACATGAGTGTCTATGAGTATGAAAATGATGTCTTTTTCAATACTGATCATAACACATTACCTAACATGGATGCCTATAGAAACATTCCAAATGTTGAGAACATGGACACTACAAACAACAATGATACACACAATGACAATATGGACAACTTTTCTGTGCATTTAGCAGATATGGAAGAATCCATTATGGACCCCCGCTTCAATTGACTGATTGAGGAAATAATGAGGAGAGATAGACAATACTTCTTACAAATGATGGCACAAAGTGGAGCCAAGATACCTCATGATTTTGACATGTCTCAAATAATGGAAAATCGGCCTTTGCAACAAACTCACTCCAACATGGATCAAAGAAGGCCTAATAGTGGAGGAAATAGAGGACCACATATGGTACTTGACTCACCATCATCTTTGCTTCAAAAACCAAAGGTCCCACATACACATGGTCAAGCATATCATACTCACCTTCGCAGACCATTATGGAAGTCTTATGTAGAGAAATATGCTCAATCACATATCAATGCTAAGGATCAACCACCAAAGCAATTGGATATTCAAAGGCATGCTCAAAATTTGGACACAAGGAAACCCCATGTCAAATTTGGGGGCAACACATTAGAACATGACATGCCTGTAGAGTATGGTACACATGGACAAAATAGATATGGCATTCCTCAACATGAATCTATACCAAGTGGTCCATATACGCAGCATCATTATAGACCTCCTCCATATGAACATGTGTATGATCAATATCATCCATATATGCAACATGATCCTCTTGCAATTGGTACCTCAAGCATAGGGTATGGTCGAAGAAGTCGATTTCCACCTAAGAGCAATTTGGAGCAACAAATCAGGGACTTACAAAAGAAAATGGAGGACATAAATACACCAAAGCCAACATACACAATGAGAGACATATGTCCTTATCCATTTGACAAGAGCATTCCAATGCCTCCTTTTCCTACACACTTTGTGACACCTAAATCTGATAAGTATAGAGGAAAAGGGGATCCTAAGGCACACATAAGACAATTTTTCATAGCTTGCATTGAGGTAGTAGCAGAAGAGACATATTTGATGAGATTATTCCCACAGAGCCTAGGCAATCAAGCTATGGAATGGTTCTCCCAACTTCCACCTGGTATTAAGTCATGGGGTGACTTAGCAGAGGCATTTATTCAATATTTCTCCTACAACGTAGAGACAGACATATCAGTCACTACTTTGTGCAACACCAAGCAAAAAGAGGGAGAGTCTTTTGCATCATTTTTACAAAGATGGAGAAATCTAGCCAGCAGATGCTCTTTTGAAATTCCACAAAAACAAATGGTAGAGATGTTCACCCAAAATGTTAAGAAAGACATTGGCTATGATCTAAGGAAACCTTGTTTGTCCACCTTCAAGGACGTCATTGAAAAAGGCTTAGCGACAGAAAAGGTCCTAATTGAACAAGGAGTCATTAAGATATTCAAGGAAAACAAAGATGACTTTAAAGGAAAAGACAAGCCAAGATTTTGGAATAAAAACAAGAACACAGTCAATGATGGTGTGGTGGATGCCAATATAGTGCGACCCAAATTCATTTTTTCGGGATCAAGCTCTACAAACAATCAGGTGAATACTCAAACAACTTCTAAATCATGAAGGAAGTACACTCCATTGGGAGAACCACTTGAGTCAGTTTTCAAAAAGCTAGTGGCAAACAAGGTAATCACTATTCCAGATTTTCCTCCATATGAACCAAAGGTTAAACCAAATTGGTGGAATGATGATGAGTATTGTGAATTTCATCAAAGCAAGGGTCATAAGACAGGAAATTGTCATCGACTGAAGAACATCATACAAGATCTCATTGATAGAGGTACATTGAGATTGAGGGACACTCATCCAATCAAGAACATGAGATGTTTAAGGAACCATTCCCAAAACATGACAAGGGAAAAGATAAAGCCATAGATGACCAAACCAACTATACCAGAGCAACCTATAACTATGATTCAACTATCAATAACATTTCGATGGACAATTACGTTTCTACCATTATCATCAAGGACAAAAACCCTGAGAATTCTACCCAGAGACCCAAGATTGTCCTAAAAGGTGTTGGATCTTCTTCTGAACCTACCTCTGAATGTCATGTTACAACCCATTGAGGTAAAATCACTTTGCAAGGTGCTCTAGCCAAAAACACCCCATCTTCATCAACCAAGCCGGAGTATGACCTTGTAGAACAATTAGGGAAGACACCCGCACTCATCTCCATCCTGGAGCTCTTACGCATATCCCCCACACATAAAGCCATTCTTGACAAAATATTGAGAGACACTTCTATCCCTACTGATCTGAATGTGGACCAGTTTCAAGACATGGTGGGATACCTGTCCATTCCACATTCCCTTACATTCACAGAAGCAGACGACACCTTCATAGGTCAGCCACATAATGCACCACTACACATTGAATCCTTCATACACAAACATCGAATAAAATGAGTCTTGATAGATGGAGGAGCTGGTCTAAACATTTGTACATTGAGCACAATTAAACAATTGGGATATTCTGATAAAGCTACGAATTCTACAAATCAAATCACCATCAAGGCATATGATGATGAAGAGCATTCATCCAAGGGCACAGTCACCTTACCTCTCAGAGTTGGGCCAGTTACGAAGGATGTGGTTTGTCAAGTCCTAGATCTAGATCTCACTTACAACATATTGCTAGGGCATCCTTGGATTCATGAAATGAGGGCAGTCCCATCTACATATCACCAGTGCATTAAGTTTCCTCACAATGGAGTGGAGGTAATGGTTAACGGTGATCCTAATCTGTTCATATATTGCAATAACCTGAGATAAAAAACTGAGACCATCATTCCCAATAATCGCGAAGCTGTTCCTTCTTCGGCATACATTGATCATGAGTCATTAAAACCTTTGACATCAAAACAAGGTGAGCTTAAAGGCAAATTTCAGGACAAGGGCATGGGGGAATACACTTTAAATCAGACCATGTACTTACGACAAGTCATGAGTTCACCAAAAGAATATGGAAGACCACATCCTAACAAGAAAGTATCCATCATGGTACTTAAATGGGACCCTACTACCTTTCAAAGATGGGGCAAATTAGAAGAGGAGGACTTATAGAAAATGCTTTACAAAGACATTGAAGATGATACACAAGATCACATCAGTCTACCATGTGAGAAATATGGGAAAGGTTTCAAGATCCTACAAAAATTCAGGTATGATGGAAAAAGCCCTCTTGGGTTACGAAAGGAAGGCATCATTGAACCTTTACAACCTGAATTGACTTTCAAAAAGGAATGCTCGAAAGGACTTGGTTTCTTGACTTCCAAGGTCCACACTCAAAAGACAGAAGAAGCCTTACAAATCAAAGCTACCAAAATTCAACAAGAAGGTCGCTATTCCACAGACTCCAATGAATGGGAATGGGGTTCAGACAAATCTTCCAGTGACTACGAGCTCACCGAGACATTCAGAGAGCCAGATGAACCCACAACAGAGGAGGAATTTTATAAAATATTCCAAGTTGGTCAAGAAACAGCCCATGAGGATTCCACACGGTCCTTGTCTCAAGGTTCTAGGTTGAAATCACATAGGATGAGAACACCTGTCCCAGAATACGCTACTAGTAATGATAATTTGGATTCGTTCACAATCGAGACTGATGAGGAGAGTGCCATCGATGACCTTGATAATTACCTTGACATACCCAAATATAATTGCATCTTCACTCTTAGCCCCGCTAACTTAGAAGATGTTAAAGGCCTCCCCCTCGTTCACCACCAACTCATTGACTGGGATCATGAAGGACCTACACAGTTTGACACATTCCAAAATGATGAAGCTTTTATTGACTATCTTGGCATACGAGATGATCTTCCCCCTAGGGACCATAAAGAGGGATACACTATAGAACTCAATAGCATGGCATATTCTGGTGAGGGTGTCGGACCTTCCAGTCGCAAAAATGTGAAAATAAGAACAAACCAAGGGTCTTATGGTGAAAACCACACTGTGACGCTGTCTGACCCCAAAAAAGTAAAAATAAAGGACGTATCTGAGGGCGAAAACCTCTCTGAGGCACCTGAAGATGGAAGGCTCGACATTCTCCCAGCATCATATGAGGAAAAGTCATCCATGTTGGTAGAGGAGACTATCAAAACAAACATTGGTACAGAAGAGGTTCCACACAACATATTCCTGGCTCAATCGTTAACAGAGTTAGAAAGGTCAAAATTCATAAGTTTCTTCAAAGAACAACAAATCAACTTTGCCTGGTCATACATTGATATGCCTGGATTAGATCCAGATTTGGTAATGCATCATTTGATAGTTAAACTGGGGCCAAAAGCAGTGAAACATAAATTAAGAAAGATGCATCCACAAGTGGCATTACTAGTCAAAGCAGAACTTGAGAAATTATTGGATGTCGGATTCATACGCCCAATTGATTATCCTGAATGGATCTCCAACTTAGTGCCTGTTAGTAAACCAGATCATAGCATCAGAATATGTACAGATTTCAGAGACATCAACAAAGCTTGTCCAAAGGATGACTTCCCATTACCAAATATTGACTTGATTGTTGATCTCACAGCAGGTCATGAAATGTTATCGTTGATGGATGGATTCTCTAGTTATAATCAAATAAAGATCGCGCCTAAGGATCAACACAAAACATCATTCACTTGTCCTTGGGGAACTTTATGCTAGAATGTCATGCCCTTCGGGCTAAAAAATGCAGGCGCTACATATCAAAGAGCCATGACTACTATCTTTCACAATCTCATGCATGTAACTGTGGAAGATTATATCGATGACCTCTTGGGAAAATCAATAGACAAAAATACACATTTGGACATACTTTTAGTTGTCTTTGATCGGTGGAAAAATACAAAGTAAGATTAAACCCCAAGAAATGTGTTTTTGGAGTAACAAACAGGAAGCTCCTAGGATTCATTGTATCCAAAAGAGGAATCGAAGCTGATCCAGCAAAAGTCAAGGCCATCTTGGAGATGCAACCACCAAGAAATATCAGTCAACTTCAGTCTTTACAAGGGAGACTCTAGTCCATACGAAGATTTATAGCACAACTTGCAGATAAGTGTAATCCTTTTCAGCACTTGCTACATAAAAACATCAAATTCAAATGGGATGATAACTGTCAACAGGCTTTCTAGACACTCAAAGATTATCTTCTGAATCTACTAGTTCTGATGCCACCAGTTCCAGATCAGCCTCTATTACTATACATATCAGCTACTCCAATAGCACTGGGGGCACTCTTAGCACAACAAATTGCTGAGGGCAAGGAAAAAGCAATATACTATATCAGTCGCACATTGGTGGGATATGAGCTAAACTACACACCAATTGAATGTGCATGTCTCGCCATGGTCTTTGCTTCGCAGAAATTACGACATTACATGCTCACTCATAAGACTAAGTTGGTTGTAAGAATCGATCCATTGAAATACCTTCTCAATAAAGCAACACTTACTGGGCGACTAGCCAAATGGGTAATGATCCTGAGTGAATTCGACATCAAGTATGTGGACAGAAAAGCAATAAAAGGACAAGCCATCACAGATCAATTAGCAGATACCCCCATGATAGATGATGTTCCTCTAAGTTCAGAATTTCCAGATGAATCCATTTTAACAATGTCACATGCAAAGCCATGGCAACTGTACTTTGACGACTCATACACATAGCATGGGGTAGGAGCTGGCATCCTCTTTATAACTCCTCAAGGGGATTCTATACCAAAGTCATATCGCTTATCATTTCCTTGCACTAACAATATAGTAGAATATGAGGCATTAACAACTGGATTACGGATTGCAGTTCAGTGGAAGATCCAGGAACTTCATGTTTTTGGGGACTCTCAACTTGTAATCCGTCAAGCGACTGATGATTACTAAACAAAAGATGAAAAATTAATGCCTTACAAACAAATGGTGGATGACCTAAAACAACACTTCACAAAGATAGATTTTGGGCAGATACCAAGAGAGCAGAATTGAGTAGCATATGCCATGGCTACAATTGCTTCACTGATCGATCTACCTCCAAATGAGACCCGCTATGAGTTCTTGGTGGATAACCTTTTGGTTCCTTCATATGAAATCATTCCTACTGAGATGATATGTATCGTTGGTCCTGAGTCCCAGTTATATGGTTCCATCTTCACATACCTTCATGACAATACCCTACCTCCTGATCTATCAAATAACCAACATCGCACTTTCATTCACCAATCCTCTCGATATGTCATTTTAGCTGATATCCTATACCGGCGATGTCTAGATGGCACTCTTCTTAGATGTTTAGAAAGCGACGAAGCTCAGATTGTGTTACGTGAAGTACATGAAGGGATATGTGGTCCACATGCTAGTGGTCCTACCTTAGCCAAGAAACTCATTAGGACTGGATATTATTGGCCCAATATGAAAAAGGACTCATATCAGTTTATCAAGAAATATAAGCAATGTCAAATTCATGGAGACCTCATACATGCACCAGCACAAGAACTTCAACCAATTGCGTCTCCTTGGCCCTTTTGTCAGTGGGGACTCGATCTCATAGGCAAGATTCACCCTCTTTCTTCCAATGGCCATAAATTCATTATCACTGCCACAAAGTATTTCACAAAATGGATTGAAGCCATGCCTCTCACAAAAGTCACTAGAAAATAGATTGCTATGTTCATCCTCAACTATATCATTTGTCGATATGGTATTCCTGTTTCCATTATCACTAATAACGGGCATCCCTTCAAAAATTAGGATGTTCGTGAACTCTATGACCGCTTCCATATTTCCCATCATTTCTCCATGCCATATTACCCCCAAGGTAATGGTCAAGCTAAGGCATCTACTAAGACAATCCTTAAAATCCTCAAAAAGACAATCAATGATGCTGGCCGTAATTGGCATATCCAACTTAATCTTGCACTTTGGGCATACCGCACAAGTGTTCGTACACCCACAAGAGCTACACCCTATTCACTTGTCTATGACACTGAAGCCATCTTGCCTATTGAGGTCGAGCTACCCTCTTTACGGGTCTCTTTGCAAAACATTTCAGTGATGAAGACTATAGGGTCTCTCGCTTACAAGAACTTGAACTACTGGATGAACAAAGACAAACTACTTTTAATCATCTCAAGGCTTACCAACAATGAATGAGTCACAACTACAATCACAAGGTCAAGCCTCACACATTTGAGGTAGGTGACTTGGTTCTCAGAGAAAACCCCAAAAATCAGCAAGACAGAGAGAAGAAGGGCAAGTTCGAACCAAACTGGCTTGGTCCTTATATCATCACAGCAGCATATGGACCTGGGGCATATCAGCTCTCAACTATAGAAGGTGAACCTTTGGAGGATCCTATCAACAACACGCACCTTTGCAAGTTCTACACATAGCTCTTTGGAATATCCTAATTTCAAAAATACAAAAAAATCAAAAATTTCAAAAATACAAATAAAAATAAAAATTTTCAAAAATACAAAAAAAAAAAAAAAAATACAAAAAAAACTCAAAAAAATTCAAAAATACAAAAAAAAAATTATAAAACAAAAAAAATCGTTACTTGGTGAAAA
Source organism: Cryptomeria japonica (assembly GCF_030272615.1). Classification (NCBI taxonomy): domain Eukaryota; kingdom Viridiplantae; phylum Streptophyta; class Pinopsida; order Cupressales; family Cupressaceae; genus Cryptomeria; species Cryptomeria japonica. Next base: position 300,859,714 of record NC_081413.1, on the reverse strand, counting down.
CCTGGCAAACAGGCACCTTTTGACACAAAAAACATTGAAAAATCAAAAAAAGTAAAGAGAAATAATTTCGTCCAACAGTGAAAACCACTTCGGTGGTGCCCTGGGCAAGTACCATGGTGAAAACTGGGTCACCAGCGCCATGTGTAGAGACATTGCTCCTCCCTCCTTCAGGATTCTCTTTCATCACTTCACTTTGCACACACTCACGACCAATTTATCCATAATAAACTTACCCATTCCCATCATGGCTTGTTATTGATCTACCCAAGATTGGTTCGCCATTCATAATAAACCTCCCTTTTCACTCCCTTTCCATCCATAATAAATCAGATCCTATCTGTGGCTAAGGCAAATCCTACGTCTAGTGATGGGTGTGGAACTGAGAACATCACATGTTTCGAGGAGTACAGTTTCTTCCAGCTTCCTTCAGTCTATCTGCGCACAATCCCCAATAAAGCAACATTTGCATCACAGATCCGCAATAAAGTTTCATCTTCTCCACAAAAAAGTATCAGTTTCATGGATTCAGTCAGTTTTAGATGAGACATAGCAGCAACAATGGGCTTCAACAAATCAAATCTTTCAACAGACTCAGACAACATTATGGTTCAGTGCTATCTATCCATTTTGTGAAAGTAAATGTTGTGACCACAATCAAATAAGACTTATACAAGTGACAAGAGACACTAAACTTGAGGACTACAGTGGATGTTGGTGTCGAGTCTTGGTTTTCTTTTGATTTTATCTTTTGGTGACATGTCTTTTAGCTTTTCCAGGATGTCTCTGACTAGAGATTCTATCTCCAGGATGTCTTTGACTAGAAAGGTGAGGATGGGGTATCGTTACCTATTTGTATTTGCTGTATGTGGATTGTCTCTTAGTAATGCTATGACTTGTCCAAGGATATGAGGACACTGTGAGTCTAGTATGAACTAGGGCATTCCTTGTTTGTGACTATCTTATCTCCATGCAAACAGGTACAATGACTTTTTGGGTCGAACATATGCCTTGATTGTCATAACCTACTTGCCATAATAAAGCTCAATGATGATAACGCACAAGAAGCTCTTTTCACTTTCATATCTTCTATCTTCCATCCCATGTTCTTGATTGACTTTCATCGTCCTTCTTGAGTCTATGTATCCTGCTATCACATGACTGAGTATAATGACATGCCAAAAACATTTGCATTTCATGTAGTGGCACCTACATTATCACATATTAAGCATTCCATACATACATATAGATATCACAATTGCATCACATCCTGCACACAACACGTGTTAGCACATTTTGCATTTTCATCATGTCAATAATCTTTTGCATCATCAATTTCATCTGCATTTCATACATTCACATTTGCATCATGCATACACATATAAAAATATAAAAGAACAAAAATATTGCATTTCATTATGTACATATTTGCATCCATATCATAACCATCACATAGCAACATACATCATGAAACATCTCATCACATAGGTACGCATGCATATAGCTGCCACAAAGAAGAATCATCTCATATATATAAAGTGTCTTGATACAATGATGTCAAAATCATATGGCTACAATCACCTGAAGGTGTCTACATCATCATACAAAAATGATACAATACTGATACATAGGGAGCCCTCTACGGCTATGATGAACTCCCTCCCTTAGAGCCACTTGGCCTCGACGGAATCTGAGCCCCCGAAGGACCCGCCCCAGGATCATCCCTCCTATCCCCTCTATTTGGTGGTGGTGGAGGACCCATAACCCCACCACTAGATGCCTGTCTCCTCCGTCTCCCTCCCGTAGCTGTCATTGTCCGCGATGGTCTATGGAAGTTCCTCACCCGCTGATCAGTTGGGATTGCACCATAATAGAGATCCTGCTAGTAGGCAATCTCCTCCCCTGTCCATAAGACGTAGGCATATCTAGCCCCTATGTCCTTTGCCACCTACCTCCCAACCCTCAGTGCTGTCTTAGCCTCTGTGTAGCGTTGAATGGCCTGATCTCGCTCCCGCTCAGTATCTTTGAGCCGCCTCCTGAGCCTATCCCTCTCCCTCTCTAGGTCCTGGATCTCATCTGCCTATCCCTGGCAGATCTCCGTCAGCTCATCCTCCTCTACCCTAGCCCCCTGTGGCTCTACCTATGGCTCCCCCTGTACGGGTGCCTACCCCTGTGCCTGTGCCTGTACTAGTGCCTGTCCTTGTACCTGTCCCTATACCTGCACCTATCTAGGACCCTGTGCTGCTGGCACCTGTAGCAGTAATCCACCGCGACCCCTCACTACCTGAGCCTACCTATCCTCTCCACCCTCCCTCCGTGGTGCCACCCTCCTCTCTCCAACTGTCCCCCTCCTCCTTTGTTGGCCTCTACCCCCATCATCTCCATCATCATCCCCATCCCCACCACCATCTCCATCTAGTAGCTCTCTTGGATCTGTCAGGCATGGGAATGGATGCTCGACCAAGTATGCTGTGTACTTGGCATCCATGCCGGCATCCTCGATCTCTGGCCACATGTCCCAGGGTAGGGGCATCATCTCTACTAGCTGTGTAATAGCCTAATCATATGATAATAAGGGCCCAAACTGCACCTGATCCCTGACAGTCCGTGCATACATGCCTGAACCCCATGGCATCCGCTGGATCCTACCAAATTGCTTGCCCACCCTGTCCACTAGCTGCCTCTCTAGTACATAGGGTGTCTGCCCAATCAGATATCTGCTCCAGAAGGTGTAGGGTAGCTCTACCGCATCATCCTCCCACTGCTCGCATCCCAGGTATGGCCTCCATATAACCATATCAATGTCATCAATCACCTGCCGCTAGTGCTCTAACCTGCCAATATGTGGCTATGAAGTGATCATGTCATACAAGTGTATGAAACTGCGTCTATGACCTCTACCCCTGAAATGTATCAGTCTCATCACTGGCAGATGCTCATAGGCCCACACCTATAACAATGTGACCCCACAACCCAATCCCACTGACCCATGGTACACAAATTGATGCAACTCATAATAGAGGTGTGCCAGCATACACGGTCCCTAGGCATATCTGGTGTGTTGTGTCACTAGTGTCTCCAATGCACCTCCCCAACCCACAGCCAACCCTTGTGTCGCTCTATCAGGACATAAGAACCCACTGATCGCTCCTCCTATCACTACTAGCAGCGCTAATCCTGTAGCTGTCATGGTGTCCCAAGCCACATGCCCTGCCCTCATCTCCAATCCTAGGTCCTAGAACACTCGTCTCAGGGCCTCCCTGTCTCCATCTCAATCGTAGAGAATCAACTCCCCATTGATCAGTATCCTCAGAATCCTATATACATCCTCGAGGGTGACTGTCATCTCCCCCATCGGTAAATGAAAGGTGCAAGTCTCAGAGTGCCACCTCTCCACCAGTGTAGTCAGCAGTCCCATGTTTGCCCAAAACTTAGGCACATACAGAATATGTCTCAGACCCATAGCCTCAATAGTGACTCGGTCCTCGAAGGTCAGCTCAAGTCGCAATCTCTGCGTCGAATACTCCTGCAGTCAAGCAAATCAATCATGTCAGTCATAGTGGCATTCATTGTTCATCACAAAATGCTATTTTTTATCTAAGTGCATATGGCATTCTATCCTAGTGACACTCACTGTTCATCACAAAGTGTTGCTTCTATCCTAGTGACACTCACTATTCATCACGAAGTTTTGCTTCTATCCTAGTGGTACTCACTGTTCACTACAAAGTACTACGTGTTTGGCACTCCCTGTTCATCACAAAGTGCTACTCACATTTGCACTCACTATTCATCACAAAGTGCCTTGATCTATCCTATCCTAGGGCCTCTACTTGAGTGAATCCTCTTGAGTAGTTTCCTAATTGGCAACGTATGTTCTATCACATAATTGTCAATCCTAGCCCTATTTGCTATCCTAGTTTTCCCTAGAGGACCTGCTTGAGTGTATCCTCTCAGCAACTTATCCAATTGACAGCGTATGTTCATCACAAAACTGTCAATTTGACCTAGAAGACACAAATTCACATTTTTTGGACACAAACGCGCTTTACTGATATAAATGCGCTTGAAGACTGCATAAACGCACTTGTTTTACACAGACGTGCCTAAAACACACAAACGTGCCTATGCTCTGCACAGACGCGCCTGGGCGACACAAATGTGCCTTCTTGGCATAGATGTGCCTACACAGCACAGACGCGGCCGCATTCGGCACAAACGCGTTTTCCAGCATAGACGCGCCTAGCACAAACACAGATGCACCTATCGAGCATAGACGCGCCTGGACATTTTTGACATTTTTTGGACCCTAACCTAGAGTGCATTTATTACCCTATCTAGCATGCATTAATGACAACAATAAATGCAAGAAAGTACGAGGAGATTTTGTGGTACTTACTGGCTCTCCTGCCTCTACTGGTCTCTGGAATCGACGAACGCAGTCGAATCTGTGAACAAAGGCCATCGCTGCTGACTGCTGCTGCTCTATTCTCGCTCTGCACTCTGATCTCTTGGATGTATAGATGACAATGAGGATGTATTTCCCTTGTGGTCTATCTTATAGACTGCCCTAGCCTCTTCATTATCTCGTGACGCTATCACTTTATTCGGTCAGTCCATTCTATTCCGTCTTTCTTATCGAGAGATTGTCTGCGATCTTTTCAGACATTTTTTCATCCAATCTCTCAAGGGGGCATATCATTCCCATCTTGGGGCAACTCTGTATTAGTTCATCTTATCTTCTTTGAAACAACATGACAAGCTGCATTGTCTCAAAGAGGGGCAAAATGTAGACACCTAAAATTGTCATGTCTAATTAAATAAATATCTTCTTTGAAACAACGTGACAAGCTGCATTGTCTCAAAGAGGGGCAAAATGTAGACACCTAAAATTGTCATGTAGACACCTAAAATTGTCATGTTTATTTATTTAATTATCTAAGCTTAATTCTTCTATTAATTAAATAAATCTTTATTTATTTAATTAATTCATTTATCCTCTTCTAGCCTTATTTCTCATTTAAATAAATACATTTATTTATTTAAATTATCCTTTTCCTAAATTAAATAACTATCTTATTTATTTAATTGATCCCACTTCTTCTATTAATTAAATAAAACTTTATTTATTTAATTAATTCATTAACCTTTTCTACCTATGACACATGTCATTCATCTCTTAATTCATACACTACCTACCTCTTTCATTATTTTATTATTTCTTTTACCTACCCTCTAATCATAGCCGACCTCCTTTTACACCTCTCAATCTTATCCCTCCATTTCATATAGTGTCTTCTATATAAGAGGATGCTTCCTTCATTATCAACCCTAATCAATCATTCAAACTACTTGATCAATTGACTACTTGGCATATGCAATCCTACTTGCAACCACATTCCGTTCTTTGTTGAGCTCTTGTGCACATAAAATCTGAGAGCAAATATATCAAGCAAGATCAATGGAGATAGGAAGAATGGAGATCCAAACCCTATTGGACATGTGATGGTATAATCTTTGTGATTTTATTTGATTTGCATTGTCTTAGGTAATCTTCATATGTTATGGTGGATCTTTGTTATTGTTAGGCTAGGGTTTTGTGGTTGAATTCATTTAGCCTTTCAATATCGTTATTATTGTTATCCATTTTCACCATAAACAGGTAGTTTGGCTCCCTCTTGGGCAAGTCTTTAAAAGTGAGCATCAACATTGTTCCTGAGGATTTCGTCAAAAATTCGATTGAAGAGAGGGTTGTGTTGCACCCTTTCTACTATTGCAAGGAGTAGGAGTACTTGGATTTTCATCATTTGTGTTTCCTCCAAGGGCTTTTTGGAATTCTTTGAGATTTTCCTCCTCTTCCTCTTCAATTTCTAGTTGTCTAGACCTTGATCTGGTTTGAGCCATTTTGTTTACAAGTTTTTGTTGAAGTTTGGTGAAAATGATGATGAGTTGGTGATGGAACGAGAGATATATGCTTGGTGAAGTGTTTTGCATATGGATCTCTAACACTAAAGGTAGATGTTACCAAAATCGTTCTATGAATTGCTTCTTGTGTTTGTTGACAATGTTTGATATGATAAGGTTTAGAGAGGCCTAAGATGTGTTACAGACCCAACTACCTAGTAATGAGAGGATGCACTCATAGACTAGTTTTAACCTACATAGAAATGTCTCTTAGGATCAGTTTACCCTAGATGTAGAGACTGTTGGGACTCATTAAATTTGAGTCAAGTTTAGAGGCCCATTTCAAAAGTTTGCTCTGCATTTCCAAATGAGTCAGTTTGAATGGCCTAGTAAGAGAGAGGGCAAAATGGAGCCAGTTGATTTTTGAAGGGTAAGGCTCAGGAAACATGTCCTACACCTTTCATTTGGCCTATTCAGTGATGTACAACTTTCAAAATTCAATTTGGATAAGTTTATCAGGTACCCATTTCGAGGGGTGAGCTGAAAGTGCATTTTAGGCACAAATGCAGATTTTATTGACTAGCCTACTTTGGGTGTTTATATCTTTTGCCCTATTGATCATCATGAAAAAGTTAAAAATAGATTGAATTGTATATATAAATGTGAGTCAGCATGCAAAATTTCAAGTTTTTATGAATCCATTTGCTCAGTTTTCAAAGCTTGAATTGTTTGCAGTTTGTATGTTTTGACAAGTCCCTGTTTCGACAGCTAGTCGGAGCCCTGTTTCGCATAAGTGTAGAAGTTGCCTCAGTGAGTGTTATGCCAGAATATTTGTTCTAGAATATTGTTGGTATAAATTATGAGTCATGTTTCAAATTTCAAGCCTTTGCCAATCCGTTTGATCAGTTTTCAAAAGGGTTCATTGAACCATCGTTTTCAGTCTTCCGCACTTTCATTGCTATATCAGTTAAAGTAGCCATTTTCACAAGCGCATTATTTGCACCCAGTCAGTCTTTTGATTGAACTGAGAATTCAAATATTTAATATGTACTTCAAGGTACCCGTGTTTCAAATTTGAGGGTCTATGGAGGTCGTTTGGTATTTTTGAGAAAGGCATCATGTGTTGCCAGAACATTGACTTCATCAGGTCCGCAGTGTTGACAAAGCCAGTTGGTCATTTTCGGCAATTAATATCTCTTCGCTTGGGATTCATCTTGGAAAACCATTTGGTAGAGTTCATACTTGTATATCAGAGTACACACCTATCAGATGGCGAGGTCCAGAAAGGTGTTTTGACCACTTTGAAAATTACGTCTTTGCGATTAAATGTGAAAATGTGGCGCAGGCGCCTGAAAGTCGTGAAACTCAATTTAATGATTTGAAAATGGTGCCGATCGATTCCAGAGGTATGTTTAAGATTCGTGAGGCATTTCAAGGGTCAGTTGCATGAAAACAATTTTTTTTTTAGTCGGACCCACTTTGGGGCCTGACTTGGCTCATACCCATACATTAAATTTTATGGTGAAATGTTTTATTTCATGGTGAGGCATATTAATACCGGCCCAGTCTATTTTGACAACTTGGTTCATTTGGAGATGATTTTGTTTCATTATGTGGGCTTATTGTGGACATATAACTAAGAGGTTGTTTAGTGGGCCATTTTGAAGTGGGGTTCCCAATGGGCCTTAAAGAAACTTTGAGCAAATGATGTGGTGTTGGGTGGCCATTAAATCTGAAGTAAATGCAATGGCTGCCAAGAGACAAATTCCACAACTTTGCCAATGTCTTCCCCTCCTGTAGCAAATAAAAAGGATTTAGAAGCAGTTTGCAAATGGAATTAGCATGTGTAAAGACCATCAAACTCTCAACAATTTGTATTTGGTAGGTCTGAGCTAAAGTCCACGATCTTTGCCAATGCTAGACATGGAGAGTGTGAGATTAAAAGAAAACTTTCAAGCAAGTGCTTTGGGCAGATCCTCCCTGCTGGACGTGGTAGTTTAATGAAGATCTGCAGGAAAATGCAAAGTAAAATCAAACAAATTGTTGACATTCTCTCTTCCCTCACGTGCTATGGTTGGGCATTGAAGTTTGGAAGAGGCTGCAGAAGCTTTCAAAGTAAATATATATGTTGCAGAGCCCAAGTTCTATGGCCCCTTGCCAAATCTTCCTTCCTGCCGTAAGACGTGAGTTTGGTGGGCATTCAAAATTCAAGAAAATTCCATTATTTGGTGTAAGGCCCAGCTCCACGTGAACTTTGCCAGCATCCACCTTTGTCTGAAAAATGTAGCAGCCCATAGAAATAGAGCAATGTAATTGACTAGGCCTGCACATTGCCTGGTAAAACCATGGAAACCTCCAGGCAAGTGCAAGGGGCTGCATGGAGGGTAGTGTTTTTGAAAAGGATAAAGAATTTTTCAACCAAATTCATGGTGTGAAGTGTGGCATGCTGGTTGGAGGTGTTGGCATTTTTGATGTTTATTTTGTGATTGTCATTGATGGACACACACTTGTATTGAGATCCCCTTTATATGTATGAGCTAGAGCTCAACCGGTATTTGTTCCAACCGGTATGTTGTATTCTAGTCTTTAGACTATTGGTGATTTTGCAGAATGTGTTTCCCGGTCTGAAGTGGCATGTAGACCCCAAGCGGTTCAAAGATCTCAAGTGGTACGAGGAGGCAAAGAAGCATAACACATTCTTACCAATCTTCATTTTTGTCAAACCGGCAACTGGTTTTTTGTATGAACCGGTAATACTCTGTGATGAGTTACCAACCGGCATTTTGTGATGAGTTACCAATCCACCGTTTAGTTGACAGTGCCGACACACTGACAGTGCTTTTTGTGTTGTGTTACTAAGTATGTCTAGATTCATTGAACCTAGGAAATTGTAATGTAATCCTATTGAACCAACATGAAATCAAATTCCTTTAAAAGGACATCATGTCTAGGGTTTTAAGTTGTTGCTAAAAGAGTTTATGTTGTGCTAGGGTTTAAGGTGGTTGTTGAGTTGTTGTAAGAGCGATCTTATCTGAGAAGATCAAGTTGTAACTAAGAGAGAGATAGAGAAGACTGAAGTAATGCTGGAATGCATTAGCAGTGAGCTATACTGGATCTAACCAAGCAGTTTGTGCTATTAGATAGATCAAACACTTGTTGATTACTCACATCTTTGACAAGTCTATAGCCCTTAACTGGGTAGGCCCAAAAGCCTTTTGTAAAATCCTCTAACAAGGTGGTTCACTTCTATGAATCTAAAATCCTCTAACAAGGTAGTCTTTAATCGGACTTATCTCCTAATAGAGATTGAGATTCCTAGCAGGATCTGTTCTGGTGAAGAACGTTGTAAGACCTTAACCGGCCTGGTTTCTATTCTGCAGATAGTGACTTGTGAGTTCCATCTCACCGTGGTTTTTCCCATTTGGGTTTCCACATCAAATATCTTGTGTTATGGTTGTATTACTTTTGTGGGTGAATGCTTTATTTGCATTTTGGTTTGCATTTGTGAGAACCGGTCTGTCTATTAAATTGTTTTACCGGTTTATCTTTAGACTATTTAAGTGTTTAAGTACAAAGGTTTTTGGCATACTAATTCACCCCACCCTTTTAGTATTCATCAATTGGTATCATAGCCTACCTTTCTATAAGTTTAACCACTTAGAAAGAGATATGGGGGAATACACCTTGAGGGAACTTACTCAAAGGCTCAATCAGTCTGAGCAAGCCTATGATGATCTTATGGTAAAATACAAGGCATCTCAAGCTAAAAGGAGAGAACATGTAGAGAAGCTGATGGAGCTATCTGAAAATAGTTCTGAAGATGAAGCAAATATGGAAGCCATGATTGCAGAAGTAAATAAGCTGAATGATTCAAACTCCAATCTGAGAAAGGAGTTGGAAGGACTGACTATCCGATTTAGTCAAGAGCTTGAGAACCGGGGGAAAGCTAAAGATCTGGTAAAGGATAGAGATCATGAGATCTCCAAGTTGAAACAAGAGATTAGTGCATTGACTACTCGCCTTCATGAGAGCATAATGGAAAAAGGAGGAGTACAAGATGAATTGAACATAGCCATCTTTGAAAATGCAAGCCTAATGGAGACAAATATTACTATTTTCAAAGAACTCTCTGAGTCAAAGGAAATACTTGCTAAGTTTAGCAAAAGTACTATCAAGCTAGAGCAAAATCTTGAGTCATCTAGACCGGTAAAGAATACCAATGGACTTGGTTTCTCTAGACATGAGGAAGGAGAATCCTCAAGAACAAATGCTGAAGCATCAAAGAAGCAATCAACACTCAAAGGAAAAGGTAAGCAAAAATTCAAACCTATTTGCTTTAATTGTCTTAAAGAAGGACACACTACCAATGTATGTAGGAGCAACACCTACAATAATTTTTCTTATTTTATCAACAATGTACCTAGATCCAATAAGTTCAATGGTCATTGTTATGCATGCAACAAGTTTGGGCATAAAACATCCGAATGCAGATCTGTCATGAACAATACTGGAAGATATCCTCAGAGGACCCAAGGAGCTGGTTGGGAATCTTTTGTGAACCAGAACCCTAACCGGTTTACTACTTACAATTATTAGTCAAGCAACAATGGTTATCAGCCGGCAACCGAATGGAGAGCAAACTGTTGGATTTGTCATGGACATGGTCACACTACTGCTACATGCAGAAGGAAGAATGGAAACATGAATAATGGACCTTGGAGAGCACCTGGATTGGTTTGCTATCACTGCAACAAACCGGGTCACATTGCAAGATTCTACAAAAGCAGAAAGACTATATCTGATGATATACCGGTCACTCAGAAAGGAGAAATTGATGTTGAAAAATTTCAAGTGGACATGAACAAACCCTGGAGGAAGAAACCAACAATGTTGGAAGAGGAACCGGTTTCTAAACCTAGTGTGGAAATATTAGAATCGGCAAACTAAGCTCCAAAGAGGCTTAGGGGGAGCAAATGGCGAAATGATTGTGAATCCCCAGTTACACCGGTAAAAGACCTTAATCGGTATGTAATACCTATCACTTGGTAGAAGATTGGAAATGGTAAAAGAGGCAAATTAGGGTTTACACCCTAATAGAGGAGCATTAATGGTGGTAGGTGAGAGACATGTATAAAAGCATATTTCAAATCATTTCTCACTATCTGTTTTTGAGCGAAGAAAAGTTTTTCAAAGTGCAGAGCGAAGAAAAGGCGATTTGAGCTAAGATTTCAAGAAATTAACAAATCTTGAAGGAGATCAAATCCAGTTTGCAAGCGGTCATGGAGAACACAAAGCGGTGATTTGGAAACTGACGAAGAGTGAAGTGAAGCAGAATCAGGAAGCCCTAAATTTGCATTTTAATGGTATTTTTCATGTTCTTGAAATACTTTACAATGGCTTCCGCATCTCATACCAGTTCTAGTACATCCATTGAGTCAGAAAGTTTCATTCAAAGGAAGTCCAAATATAATGCCTTATCACAAGTTCTGGTTGGAGTCATAGTTGAAGAGGGAATTTCAGACTATATTGATTGCAAAATAGAAGACCTAGGGTCTTTAGCAATTCACACCCAGTTAGATTTATTTTGCGGCAAGGACAAGAAAATCAAACCGGAGTTTAGTATCCTAGAGAAGAAGAAACTCCATAATGCAGTATACTTTCTGGAAGATTTTATGGAGGATCATATCAGGATCATTTTGAGCAGAGTCCATGGTGACAAGATGTACCTAGAGAGGATGCATGATATCATGCCACAGACAATTCATGTAGTCACCAGTTTCTATAACACAGGAGAAGTGCCAGCCCTAAGAATGGTAAGCAAAGAAGAAATGGCCAAGCTCACTAGCTCAACAAGTGACTCACGAGGTATGACAGTTAATTCTATCAAGGATGATCTAGTGAAATACGCTTGCATGGTGATAGGCTATAGAACATTCTTAGCCAGCAGGATTAATTCTGTATCTACCACAACGGTAAATGCTACTTACCGGATGATTAAAGAGGACGCATCATTTGACCTATGCACCGGTATGAAGAGGCAACTCCTATCTAACCTGAAATCGATTAAACAGGATAATGCATTGAGATTCAAGTTCAGACAACTACTGGTTGGGTTGTTTTTCTAATTCCAAGGCTACTTTCTTGGAGTAGGAGATGTCTAGTGGTCTCCTGACCAACCAGTAACCAAGCAGATCAAGGAAAGCATACAAGCCATTGGAACCGGTTACCCTGATGTGCTAAACAAGTATTTTGATGAGTTCAGAAGGAAGATGAGTCAAAGGGTAAGGATCTCAGGTGACATCGTTAAGAAATATGAAGATGACATTTGTTTCACCATCTAGGTGGACAAAGGCTTAATGGAGGCGGTTGAGCCTATAATGGAAGAAGTGGAGCCAATGGGCTATGAGGTGATGTATGATATGCTGGAAGGGTATGCCTCAACCCTTATTGCCTTGCCTCTTGATCCCAAGGCTAAGAGGACCGGAACCTATATGGAGAGGATTGCACCAACTGAGGAACCATCTGTTAAGAAAGGAAAAGAACCAGTAGCAAAGAAAGCCAAGGCAGTGCCTGCAACATCGGCACGAGCTACTACTGCAACTCCAAGAGTGACCAAGCGGTCACCTGCAAAGAAGAAACTAGAAGTGGCACTGACAAAAGTATTTGAAAGAAAAAGAAAGACTAAGTCAAATGAACCAGACTCTAAAGAGACTGAGTCTGATGAAAAGCCAAAGAAGGCCAGACAGACAAAGAAAATGAAGAAGAATGAACCGACAACATCTGCACTGGTAAATATTGATATCTCCTCATACAAACCTTTGACACATTATCAAAAGACAATAAAGAATATTATTAGAAAATTACTTCATGATTTAGTAGATTATTATGATGATTTTAGTGACGAGGAGAAAGAAGAAGTATTATAGGAAATCATTATTTATTTGTGTAAAAATGACCGGTCACCATCAGAGATTAAATCTCAGACACCATATTCTTTATATAAAGCATTAGATAATAAATGGTGCATTGCCATTGAAAAAGAATAGGAGATTAGGGAGGAAGTCTTTGCACAGTACTTTCCTGCCCTCTCAAATTCAGAATTATTTGATGTTTTGGATTAGAATAAAGGACTCTTCTTTACAAGGAGAAGAAGACTCTATCTGTTAGAGGGGAGAATTGATGATGTTGAAAAAGACACTCATTAGCATATGGATTATGCTATCAATTCTCACAAAGCATGTATGGCCAACCTGCAAGTGGAAAAAGAACCAGTTGTATCCAAACCGGATGAAGTTTTTGATGAAGAAGGAAACCTGGTTGAAGAACCAATCAACACTATTGATGTCGATGCACTAGACATAGAAGATGTCACTTAGGACATACCTTCTAAGGGAATAGAATAGGGGCAACAAGCCAAACAGGGCAGTGAGCAAACCAAGGACACACAGGAAGTGGCAGAGGAACAGACAAAGAAGAAGAAGAGGGATGAAGATGAGAAAAAGAGAAAAGAGGAAGAGAAGAGAAAAGAGGAAGAGGAGAAACGAAAAGATGAAGAGAAGAAGAAGCAAGAAGATGATAGGAAGAAGAAAGAAGAAGAGGAAGAGGAAGAAAAGAAGAAGAAGGAAGAGGAAGAAAAGAAGAAGGAAGAGGAAGAAAAGAAAGAAGAGGAGAAGAGGAAGGAAGCAGAGAAAAAGAAGAAGGAAGAAGCAGACAAGGCAGCGGAAGCAATGAAGAGCACATAGATGGAGACTCTGAAGGCAACTGGGAGTCAAGCCAAACTAGGTGATATCTCCAGTCCTATCGATCTCCAGTCTGCAAGTAAGTCAGAGCTTATGTAGAGCATCAAGATTGCTGAAGAGCGCCTTGAAATCATTCGAAGGAAAAAGGAGAAAGACATAATTTAGGCAGCTGTAGACACCCATACTGGTTTGATCCCCGGTACCAATCTTCCTGACACTGAATCATCACTAGCACAACTCAAACTACTATGTACTGTAGTGGATGATCAGGTGCAGAGCCTGGAAGAAGTAGCTGAGGCAAATGTCAAGAAAGAGCATCAAAAGGCTCTTAACATTACTCTGGTGAAAAAGTTGAATGAACTCCAGTCTGAACTTCTGAAAGACCAAAAGGATATAAGGGATGCTTTGGATGAGGGAAACTTGCTACTAAGCAAAATCTATCAACCCCATCTATTTTGTGATGATGTGCTAACTTAGAAGCAAAAGCTTCAAACGGACTTACAGTCCTACTTGAGCACATTTAAGCCACCCTATGATTCCTTTGCCACTTATGGGCAAACCGTTCACCGGTTCTAGATCTAGTCAGCCAAAATGGAGCAAGAGATCAGTACATGATCTAGGGATTTGCAGGAGCTACAACTAGTTTTACTTCCACGTCTTCATATTCTTCAGAAGTGTTATCTGAACCTTGATGCCTTGATAGTTATGTAGGAGCTGAGCACAGTTGATGCCATGGAGGAACAGGTATCCCAGATGCAAACAGAGAAAGAAGTGGCCACCTCCCTACTTGAGTCCTAGTCTCTATCCATGAAACAATTTTTGCAGGACTATAAATCAGTTTTTGAGAAGTATTATTCATTTTTGTCATAAACTTTTATTATTTCAATATCAAATGGAAACAGGGTTGTTCAGCGGTACTTTGTCATTGTTGGCAAAGGGGGAGAAGTACTCTATTTATTTTGGAGACAAATAGGGAGAAGTATCTGGTTGTAAAATTTTGATATATGTTTTGATATATGCTATATGCTCTGATATCTCAATGTTTATGCTCTGTATGCAAAATTTCTATACATTGTATTGATTAAGGGATAGTGTATATTCTTAGGGGGAGCAATTTTGTTAATGGCATGTTTTTGTTGTAAAACACTTAGATGTCAAAATTTTATTTTCCTAAGTGTTGCCATCAATGCCAAAGGGGGAGATTGTTGGCATTTTTTATGTTTATGTTGTGATTGTCATTGATGGACACACACTTGTATTGAGATCCCCTTTATATGTATTAGCTAGAGCTCAACCGATATTTGTTCCAACCGGTATGTTGTATTCTAGTCTTTAGACTATTGGTAATTTTGTAGAATGTGTTTCCTGGTCTGAAGCGGCATGTAGAACCCAAGCGGTTCAAAGATCTCAAGTAGTATGAGGAGGCAAAGCGACATAACACATTCTTACCAATCTTCATTTTTGTCAAGCCGGCAACCGGTATTTTGTATGAACCGGTAATACTCTGTGATGAGTTACCAATCCACCGATTAATTGACGGTGCCGACACACTGACAGTACTTTTTGTGTTGTGTTACTGAGTATGTCTAGATTCATTGAACCTAGGAAATTGTACTGTAATCCTATTGAACCAACATGAAATTAGATTCCTTTAAAAGGACATCATGTCTAGGGTTTTAAGTTGTTGCTGAAAGAGTTTATGTTGTGCTAGGGTTTAAGGTGGTTGTTGAGTTGTTGTAAGAGCGATCTTATCTGAGAAGATCAAGTTGTAACTGAGAGAGAGATAGAGAAGACTGAAGTAATGCTGGAATGCATTAGCAATGAGCTATACTGGATCTAACCAAGCAGTTTGTGCTATTAGATAGATCAAACACTTGTTGATTACTCACATCTTTGACAAGTCTATAGACCTTAACCGGGTAGGCCCAAAAGCCTTTTGTAAAATCCTCTAACAAGGTGGTTCACTTCTGTGAATCTAAAATCCTCTAACAAGGTAGTCTTTAATTGGACCTATCTCCTAATAGAGATTGAGATTCCTAACAGGATCTGTTCTGGTGAAGAACATTGTAAGACCTTAACCAGTTTGACCTTAACCGGTCTGGTTTCTATTCTATAGATAGTGACTTGTGAGTTACATCTCACCGTGGTTTTTCCCATTTGGGTTTCCACGTCAAATATCTTGTGTTATGGCTATATTGCTTTTGTGGGTGAATGCTTTATTTGCATTTTGGTTTGCATGTGTGATAATCGATCTGTTTGTTAAACTGTTTTATCGGTTTATCTTCAGACTATTTAAGTGTTTAAGTACAAAGATTTTTGGCATACTAATTCACCCCCGCTCTTAGTATTCATTAGGAGGAGAGGCAAATAGAAATTTTAAAGAAAATGTAAAAGGCCGCCATTAAAAGTTTCAGAAAAAGCTTCAAAAGTGCAGTCCCAGGCATAAGCTTTAGTCCCACATTGGCTAGGCGGGAGTATTTTATGCTATTTTTAAGAAATAAGACACACATCCTTAGTGTGAAAGCCTTAAGGGCTTTTGATGCAAGGTACTAAGGGTGCCCAAGGTGGACCCCACACGTGTGGGTGTGGATCCCAAGGTGATCGAGGAGGCTGACTGACCGACGACCAGCTGGACCCCATGCAGGCATGAATCTCGAGGCAGGTGAATTTTGTAGACAAAGGGCAGATTAACCAGTGAGTAGGTTCCAAGAAGATCGACGGTTGGAGAGATTTGGCAAGCCGAAGATGCACACATGTTACCCTCTATGAAATGGCAAAAGGCTCAGGCTGAAAACGAAGCGAAAATGAAGGTTAAAAACCCTGCATGTTCGAGATAATCTGACGGTCGGTGCGACTTCGTGAAGGAAAGATGCATGCCGAATAAGGTTTGCGAAATGATGAAAGACAGATTGCAGTCCGGGTCCCACTGAGGTGTCGATGACTTGGCACATAGGTGGTAGACAGGTGGCGATGATGTGGCGATGAGCAAGCAGCATGGTGGCGGACACGTGGTAGAGTGATGAAGTGTCATCCGAGGTGGCACCCAGTGGATCCTATTGGTGAATCAGAGGCTGCCACATGGTAGGGTGTCATGCCAAAGTCAAAGGCAAAAATGGATGAAAAATCAAAATTAAATGTATATTCTCAATTATATAAGAATTTCAAAAAATCTAAATGATGGATCCATATGCCTAATTAATTCACCTAGAGGCTTATTTTTGGCCAAAATATGAAGTATTATATATTGCCAGAAAGCTCTCAAGATAAGGAATCCAATTAGGTAGATAATTTTAACAAATATGAGATATTTCAAGAGAAGTTTCCATGGGAAAGAGAAAGGGATTAAAATTCAGTTAGAAAAAAAGGACATTTGGCAGTGTGTTATGCAGATATGATCTTTCCCTCCTCTTCTTATTCTCAATTCTTCTCAATTGTAAGGGTTCCAGAATTTTGTGAGGGTGGCTCCAGTTTTCATGGCTTCCAATTTTGAGTTCTCTTCAAATTGTACAAGGCAATGTCCTTTTCCATAGAATAGAGTTTCTTCTTGCTATAAATGTTTTCTGTTGCAGTCACATATATGTAAGACATATACAATTTATTGGATTGTCTTCAAGCATTCTTCATTTCAATAAATCCAGTCTTCAAGAGAGTTTGGGTTTATTCTCCTAAATGATAGCATAATTATTGTTCTTAGGCATCCTTTATAGAAGGGATTTAAATTCTATGAGCAAAAATTATGAATCTGAATTATTGTTTGGATGTGTATGATCCTCTGTCTGAGCTTAGAATGCATTTTTATAAGGCATTAATGCAGGGATATCTTTCTTCAAATAAATTGGATTTGCAATAGAGGTTTTCATTTATAGATTGATGTATGACTCTGTTGCCCTTGGATAGGGCACTGATCTTGTAGATTGGGGAGATTCTTAGAGATTTTAAATCAATATCCTCATTTAATTTTATGTTTGTAATGTTAGTTTGTTCTATCCATCTCAGGATTCAAACATTATTGAGTTGCAAGTGTGGATCTAGCCCATCTGCAGTAACCTCTTAGTTTTTAAAACTTTTGAGATCCATCTGCTTTTCTTGATGCAGTCTAGTGTGTAATGTGTCTGATTAAATGCATCACAGGTACACCCATGTAGGTTTTGTAGAGCCTAAAGAGTAGAAGGATTTAGGTCCTTGTTATGTTGTCCAAGCCCTGAAGTGTTTCATTGATTGAGATTGGCTATCTCATAGATAGATTTGCAGGTGTTCTTGGGTTAACCAGATTTGGTGAACGACAGAGACACTCTAAAAAGTGATGTGTTGTGTTTGATTCAAGAAATATATAAGAAGAACTAAGGACAGGATCTCTTTATGTTTTGAGAGTTGAAACAGATTAATGATGTGTGTGAATGTGAAAATGGATGAAAATGTTAACTTCAATAGAAATTTTGTGTCACAAAAGGAACAAACTCTCCCTCTTCTCTTTCAGGGGTTGGTGGTTCTTCCCTAGCTGAGTTATATGTGATGCAAATGTCTAGAAAGAAGGCAGGATTGATTTTCCCTCCCTCATTTTTATGATAACTCAAAGCTCTATATTGAGTAAAAGCTCTATGGTTTAAAGACTCTTGATCAAACTCATTGGATTTTCCTTGAAGATATAGATGCATGTGACGTAAGAAGGTTCTATGTGAGACAAATATTTGTCTATTAAGATAGAAGAATTTCCTCCTTTTGATGAAAGCCTTTGAGCTCAATGGCCTTTTCTTCAAATTGATATGTTGATGAAGATTCTTCTTTCTCAAAATATGAAGAATGGTCATATAGTTTGATACTTTGTTGTTGCACTTTGTTTTTGATCTTTGTTGGTATTTGAAAATGTTTGTGTTGGATGAATACTTGTTTAGGAATTGATTTTTGATTTTTCTTTGACAAGAAAACAAAGCAAGCACACAAACACGAGAATGTTTCCTCAAAAGGCACAAATAAGTGTGGGTCTAAATCAACCCAATCTTTGGACTTTTTGACCCCTGTTCCAAATGTTTTTGAGTATGTTTTTACAAAAATCCTGAAGTCGGCTTAGTTTATCACTCGTCTTGACACAAAATGAAGACACTTCAAACACAGTTTATCCCTAAGGCCAAATGGCCAATTGCGATAATTTCACCCCACATCTTGATATTTCTTCAACTTCGATACTACGTACCTTATGAATCCCATTGTGGCAGGTAAGGATGTGATATACTAAGTCTTGCATGAGTATAACAAATAGATGATCCCTATGATGGGGGAGTCACCACTATTATCAAGCTACAAGTAGCCTTTAAAAAAGATATGTTTCTACTCAAGGAAATATGTATGGTGAGTATCTTGGGAGAAAAACCTTCTATGCTCTTGCACTGAACTTCTCACAAATATCCTCAACCAATAGAATGGGTGGGCTACTACATAAAGGTGTTTAGTAATTTTTGATGTCTTTGGACATAAGTTCATTCTGCAGTGACTCACTTAAGAGCCTTGTAACTTGTGGTGGGGCCCATTTGTCCTTTCGGCAAGCTACACTGTAGGAACAACTATACCCAAGGCTACAACTTTTGCTCACACCTGATTTCTATAGCATCTCGAAGGATTTACCATGCGAAGTCGCTCCCAAGAGTGTTGTATCTCTTGGCAGACCTCTCTTAAAAATATAAACTTTGAGTGTTACTAACACTTTTCTCTTGCACCTAGGACCACGAAAGCCAAGGGAGAGGATAGTGTGTGTTAGAAGTAGGACCACTCGACAAACTTTGCACAAGTGTGCCAAACACAAAAGATACTTGTTCTTTTTAACCCATCATCACAATGCGATCTAACTATTTGGAGATGTTGCTCCAACAATCATGGTGTTCTTTTTAACTTCAAAGGCAAAATGTTGAGTAAAATAGGAAAATAAAATCTTGGTCAACTACATGAAAAGAACGTTTGCTTGAAGTAAATCGCTTTTTAAAAAAAAACAAGAAAACTTTGACAAGTTGATTGTTCTTTTTACTTGTACAAAAATTGAAGTGTTGATTGTGAATTTCCTTAAGTTTGATGCAAGAAATGAGATTTGTTTGTCTTGTTTTTAAGCACCAAATATAAGTGAATCCTAACTTTGGAATGAAAGAAAATTTGTGGGATTTGAGTTTGTTGTTCTTTTTAATTTGGACAAATGAAGTTCATTTTTAAGCCCAAATAAAAGTTGTCTTTTTAAGAACCGAAAATTAAAGTGTGAAGTTCAAATTTTAAGCTAAAAAGAAGATGAATTTATTTTATCCAACTTTGAAAAAAAAAGTTAAAGAAATAAACTTAACTACTTTCTACTCTAAAGTCCTTCACCCTACACAAATAATTAAATAGGTTAAAAAATGAAATGTAGTCTAGGTGGGCTTCCACAAGCCTAACTTTTCATTTTCGGTTACAAAGTATAAATTTTACAACTCTCTGTTATAATAGCGCCACTCTGTGTAAACACAGAAGCACTATTTAACAAAAAAACACTAAATAACTAATTACAGATGTGCTAAACTAATTACAGACGCGCCAAACTTATTACAAATGTGCTAAAAGATTCTGTCACATAGAAATAAATTCTGTCAAACAGGGAGGTCAAAAGCGCTAAATTACTGACAACAACACTATTCTAAGTGCAAAAGCACTAGACTACGGACAATAGCGCTATTTCCCGTATTCAAAAGTGCTAAAGCACAAACTTTCGTAAGCACTAAAGCGTGTTCAAAAGCGTCAAAGCGCAACCTGTGTGGCAATTAAAATCAAGAAAACTGTTACTAGTTTTACAAACTTTGGTATTGGATTCATGTTGGGTTCACCAAATGATTCTATGCAAAATAGAAGGATTAGTTATGATAACCAAACACAAACAACAAGAAACCAGTTTGTTAGTGTTAGAAATCACATTGAAAACACTATCCTAAGCAAGTATATCAAGAAAGACACTACAAAACAAATAAAAAGCTTAATGAATCTACAAAATGTAACTAAACATCTCCATATGCTCTCTACCATGCTGGTAGCTTCTCCTTCCTTGTTCCTCTCCTCTCCAAGTTCCAAATAAGTGTAGCTCTTAGCATCTTTTTGCACTATGGATGTCTTATGGAGGTTCAAGATGAAAAATGATTTACTTATGCAATGCAAGTGTAAACAAAAAGATAATATTAGATGATATGGAATGAAAATGATTTATTTTAATCCAAAATAACAATATATTGATGATTTATGCTAAATGCTCTCTCTAAAAATGACTATAATGTAAATGCATACAAGTTTTCAGGATCTGGATTATGAGGAAATGGGCTCTATTTATAGGAAAAATGGAGCAATGGATGGTTGAGATTGAGTAATCTCAACAAGGGTTAGGATTGAAGGGTTTAAAATCCATGTGAGGATTTTCAATCCAATTCCAAGATGACAAATGTCAACATGAGATGGGTTGAGAGGAGAGGGAAGAAGCATTAAATGCTTGACATGACCTGAGGGTTAACTTGGGAGGTAAGGTTAATGTTGAGTTGAGTGAATAAATTCATTATCCAAAGAATAATGCTTTTATCCAATGGATAAACTCTTGTGCAAGAGTTAGTGAGTATAACCATGGTCAAAGCAATAAATGCTTGAGAAGACACATGGGTCACATGAGGGTTGAGTTAGGGGTTAAAGTCCCTAACCATGGGTGCAAGTGGAATTAACCATAAATGGTTATGTAAGAGCCATTAATGGTCATGTAAGAGCCATTAGTGGTTTGGAAGACTTTAGAGGTTAAATTGTTGAACACATACAACATTTAATGCTTTTCAAAGACTTTGGAGTCTTTGAGAAGTGACTTCAAGTTGCTTAGAACTGTGACAATAATTAGGTGATGGATTAGGATAATTAGGAAGGGGTTAGAAGAATCTAGAAGGGGATTAGGATTGCAAGTGGGTTTGGTGGGTGAGGGAAAATAGGATTTTTATTAAAATAAAATTCATTTATTTCAACAAATAGGTGCAAGTTGCATTTTTAGGAGAATGTAAGTGGGGGGATTTAATGATTTAAATAAATATTTTATTTAATTTATTTAAAAGAAGAAAGGGGATTAAATGAAATGAATAGGATTTATTCATTTAATTGACTATGAATTTAGTTTAATGAATTAATTAAAATAAATTGAATAATTTATTTAATTATTAGGAGAATGTTTGAAGATAAATTAATTAAATGTTAATTTAATTAATTGATGGCTAATAGTTTTTAATCAAATAAATAGTAAATATTCATTTAATTAAATTGGACAAATTTATGTGACTACACTTCCTATATTTGTTTTCCTAACGAGATGTCATAACCAAAATCCTTGTGACCTATGTCGGGTATCTCTTTGGTGAAATATAGCATCAAGCATACTAGAAGGTTCCCAAAATAGAAAGTACCTTTCTTATATCCCTTAATCTTCTTCAAATTGTTAATCAATTCATCCTTAAGCCATTCACAAACATCTCTCTTAGTATTATTGTTCACCATCTCATATGCACTGTGAATACAAAGGCTAGAAACTGAATTCAGTCTATTGGCATGTGTTGCTTTATATCCAAGTACCATACTAAAATATCTCACATTTGTATCCTTGACATCATTGACTCTAAGTGACCTGCTATCAGATGTGGCTTCGGTTAAATCGATAACTCCCTTGTTAGGTATTTTCTTGGTTTTATCAGGCCTACTACCGGTTGAAGCTAAACCAGTGACTGCCTTCATTGCTTCCTTGGTTATCTTGCAAACAATTTCTAACCATATGAACTCTCAGTGGACTCTCCTTAATACAAGTCTTACAACTTCCTTGGGAAATTCAAGAATGTTCAGAATCTCTACAAAACCCAAGTCTTCCACAACCTTATGTTCAGGTTTAATTGCACCTTGTTCATCAGTAATAACCTCATTAAATATTTTCTTCAAATCCTCAGTCCCTAGGTTTTCTATGTTGCAGTGTATGTAGATTCTAGGGTCTTCAACAAATGCTACACCCTTCGTAATTTTTGAAAAACCTCTGACAGAATACCCTTGCTTTGCAATCTCAGAGATAATCTTAAACATGGGTCTAGGGCGTTTGACATTTTCAACAATGATAAGTTTTACAATAAACTCAAGAACGAAAGATGAGGTTTCCATTTTGAAAAATACCTCTTAATTGAAGTTCTTTGAATGTCTGAAAATCACTTTGTAGCTCTGCCTTAGAATGCCCTTACTCAGTTTCATGCTCTCTGAATGTTTGAATGCTTGGTGAGTTAAAATGAGGGGTTTCCGGTGCTTTATAGCCAAAAAGGTTATTTAAAACCACATTAAATGATCGCTGATTAGGTGAAAACTTAACACATCTACCGGTAAAGAAGAAATGTATCTTCTCACATTCAACCGAGGGTAGAATGCATGATTTTGAACTTGCTGCAATACCCCCTAAGGATTATTCCTCAATTGGATGAAGAATCTCCTACCAGTGGAGGGTTACTCTGTTCTACTAGTGTAGAGATAGATTCATCAACTTTCTGATCACTCTTCTTAATCCATTGTTTTGAAAATTCTTGCTTTACTTCATCTACATTTTCTTTGCCCTTCAAACTAGATCCTTTCTTGTTTCTCAGTATAGTCTTGCTTCTGCAAAATTTTGCAATATGTCCAATATTGTTACATGCATAACAAGTTACATTATTCCTCTAAATAACCTTTCCATATCCTTGACTGGTTTGTGATCTGGATTGATTAGATAAATGCCCAAATGTACCACAAACATAGCATTTCACATTCATTCTGCAATTTTTTGAATTATGACCAACTTTGTTGCATTTGGAACATTGACCGGTGGGTGAGTTTGTATTTTGATTATTTCTAAATCTACACTAATTTTCTCTATGACCAAATTTGTTGCAATTGAAACATTTCCCATTAAATTTATAAGCATTAGGTTGTCTTACCAGTTTGTTCTGATCTTGATTATTTGTAGTACCCGAACTTTCTCCATATTCAAATCCAAGTCCATTTGTATCTCCATCAATTTTTTGTCTTTTCAGCATGTCATCAAGCCTTTCTGAACTTTTATTGAATTTGTCTTGTGTTCATTTGTAGTAACCAACTCATTTTCCATAATTCCAACTTGTCTTGTAAGCTCCTCCTTATCATGTTGCATGTGAATCAGATCTATCTTTAGCATATCATTTTCATGACCAAGTCTTAGATTTCTATTTCCTACATCATCAAGTCTCCTAGTGAAGTCTTCTTCATTCTTCTTCCTATCTTCAATATCCTTACATAACCTTATAGTCATATCTTGCATTTTGTTCTTCATATAGTGTTCTCTTGCCTTAACTTATTTGCAATGTCTCTAAGAGTTTCCTTTTCATCATCATCATTTTGCATCTTCTCATGAACTTCCTTTCTCTTATTTTGTGCTATAACCAGATTTTCCTGAAGTCCTTTAATGAGTTCCTTAGTAGTCCTTAGATCATCTTCAAGTTTTATATTCAATTTCTCTGCATCAAAATCTTCAAGAGCTCCTTCCAACTATTTTCTTAAGTTCTCCATCTGTACTGGTTTCAAAATCCTCCTCAAGTTGTTAGGCTTTTGCAAATAAAGGACCAGGTTCGGATACCAATTGTTAGATTCAATAAGAGCCCCACAGACACTTAGAGGGGGGATGAATCAATGTCTAACTGGTGTATTGAATATTTAAGCTTATTTATAACTTTGCAACCCAAAACAATGTACCGGTAAATAAGAATAAATACAGTAAACAAAAATAACAGAGACAACATAGAAACACACCATAACACAAGGTGTTTTAACGAGGAAACCCGGTGTGGCAAAAACCTTGGTGGGATTTGTGACCCATAATATTTACTCATTGGCCAATGAATAAATACTACTTACAATAGAGGGGCCTGCACATGCAGGGAGGCCAACAACCTAAAGCTCACTGCTCAATGAAGAGTCTCACTGACTAAAAAATGGATAATTAAATTCAACACAATGTACTACTCAAAACATCTCTAATGCTAGGTTTAGTATCGGTTTAAGCTCAGATAGATACCTTAACAAAAAACCTTCGCTGCTACTAAACAACTATCTTCTACCATACATCTCTATTTTTTTGCACTACCAATCTCTTTCAAAATGATCTATAAGATCTCATACATATATGATTCTTTACAGTATACCAAGTCGGCTTACAAAAGATAATTATATTAAAATAAAGAAAAGTTCATCCCATGTCGGCCTGAGTACTGGTATGCTTTGATTCTGATGTAATATGAATGTCGGTGTGAGGCCCTACCCCGACTCATCCTGACATTTATGTTATTTTCATGATGAGACTATTATGGATGCTTTATTTTTATGCATTATGTATTTAGAACTTATATGATTCCCTGATTTGGATAACATTGACATATATTGATGCTTCATTTTTATGCAATTATGGATATGAAACTTTATATGATGCTAGAACAAAATTAATTTGAGATGATGTATGCCATTATTGGATTTGCAGGACTTCATTTTGATGATAGAAATAGGATGCTTATAATATGAATGGATCAATTTTGAGGATTATGATAATTGCTTATGTGGATCAATTTGGATATATGAGATATTGATTTATTAGTATCAATTGTATGAGTGTTTGATGTGTATTCGAATTCATGTGTTTAATAATATATTTGTGGTTATTTGGAATTACTAATGTGTTAATTGAGATGCACAGGAAAATTATCCATGTGACCATGGAAATAATATGGAGAACCAAACCTAGACCTATGTACGTTTGTAATGCCAGGGGTTGTCTATTTGGAGAGACAACACCCCGTTTGTATTGTATTTTATTTGTGAAAGTAAATGATGCATGTGTGTTAAATTGATTTTATTAATTTGTCTAATCCAACAAGAG
This sequence comes from Cryptomeria japonica, assembly GCF_030272615.1. Taxonomy (NCBI): domain Eukaryota; kingdom Viridiplantae; phylum Streptophyta; class Pinopsida; order Cupressales; family Cupressaceae; genus Cryptomeria; species Cryptomeria japonica. The sequence continues at coordinate 300,834,142 of NC_081413.1, read as the reverse complement.
ACAAATTCCATGTGTGATTTTTATAATGTATTTTATTGTGTCACTTGACACATGTGTTGATTAGTGTCATTGATTTTGACTTGTCTCTTGGAGGGAGTTTGTTTCTACCAAAGCCATTTCAAACATTTGATTGTGGTCCCAAATTTGCCTTGGGTAGGGAGTCTTGGGAGTGGTCAACTCAGGTTTGACCCGTTAAGACTCACGAGCTTAATTACCCTACTCATGACCTTGAGCTTGCAGCAGTAGTGCATGCACTTGTGAGGTGGAGACACTTCCTTTTGGGTCACCACTTTGAGCTACATTCAGACCATCAGAGCCTTCAGTACATATTCGCTCAGCCAAATCTTAATGCACGTCAGAGGAGATGGATGGAATTCTTGTGCGAGTATGATTTTGACATTCACTACATCAAAGGGAAAGAAAATGTAGTTGCAGATGCTTTGAGTAGGAGATGTCACGAGGTATACACCATATCTATGGGCATGGATTTGAGAGATCAGATAATGCAGTAGTTGCCAGAGGATGGATGGTATTTAGAGGTTTGCCAGGATATACGATCTCAAGAAACTTTAGAGGGGAAATATGTGGATTATTCCTTAGAGTCCGATTGATTATTATGCCATAGAGGGTGCATCTATGTACCTTCTTCAAGGGGATTGTGGGAGTTCATTATCATAGAGGCTCATAGAGCTCCTTATGCAGCACATCCTAGAGTTAAGAAGATGCATGCAGACTTGAGGCAGTTATATCATTGGCCAGGAATGCGACAACTTATTGCTGAGTTGGTAGCCCGATGCCTCGAGTGTCAAAGAGTCAAGGCGGAGCACCACCATCCAGGTGGGTTTCTCCAATCTCATGCTATACCAGAGTGGAAGTGGGATACTATATCCATGGATTTCATCATTGGTCTCCCTATGTCATCTCATTTCTATGATGTCATCTTGGTAACGGTTGACAAGTTGACCAAAGTGGCCCACTTTTCACCAGTTCGTACTACCTTCACAACACCAGCAGTAGCACAAGTGTTCTTGTGAGACATTGTCAAACTTCATGGCGTTCCATGCAAGATCATTTTCGACAGGGATTCCCTCTTCACTTCTTCTTTTTGGAAGGCATTACAGGTAGCTATGGGTACCAAGCTCAATTTTAGTATAGCCTATCATCCAAAAATAGATGGTCAGATAGAGAGGGTTAATCAGGTGTTAGAGGATATGCTTTGCATGTACGTCATGGATCACCAGACCGGATGGGAAGAGTACCTTCCCTTAGTAGAGTTTTCCTATAACAATGGGCATCACACATCTTTGGGGATGCCACCCTATCAGGCACTATATGGCAGACCTTGTAGGACACCGTTGAGTTGGGACCGCATAGAGGACAGAGTTGCTATTGGTCCTGAGATAGTTCGGGATATGGAGCAGCAGGTGGATTTGATTAGGCAGCATCTTAGAGAGGCACGGGATAGACAAAAGAAGTATGTAGATGCGAATAGGATAGATCGTAGCTACTTGGTTGGAGACAGAGTCTTCTTGAGAGTGCAACTGCATAAGAGTCCAATCCATTATGGAAAGGGTTCTAAGCTCACACCTCAATTTGTAGGACCATTTGAGATCCTTGAGAGGATAGGACCAGTTGCCTATCATTTAGCATTGCCACCTAGCCTGTCATGCATCCACGATGTGTTTCATGTTTCATTTTTGAGGAAATATATATATGATGAGTCTCATATTCTAGATTGGGATGCCTTGTAGGTGGAGTTGGATGGGCAATTAGCTTTGGAGCCCATTCTCATTTTGGCACGCCGGACACTACCCTTCGAGGTCGAGAGCTGGACCAGGTTAGGGTCCAGTGGGATTGCTATGATGAGGTTACAGCTTCATGGGAGGATGTAGCACGTATGAGATCACAGTACCCCCACCTTTTTGATGAACTCCAGGAGGAAGTTCATCCCTAGAGGGGGAGGGTGTGAGGCCCTACCCCAACTCATCCTGGAATTTCTATTATTTTTATGATGAGAATATTATGGATCCTTTATTTCTACGCATTATGGATTTAAAACTTATATGATTCCCTGATTTGGATAACATTGACGTATATTGATGTTTCATTTTTATGCAATTATGGATATGAAACTTTATATGATGCTAGAATAGAATTACTTTGAGATGATGTATGCCATTATTGGATTTGTAGGACTTCATTATGATGATAGAAATAGGATCCTTATAATATGAATGGATCAATTTTGAGGATTATGATAATTGCTTATGTGGATCAATTGGGATATATGAGATATTGATTTATTACTGTCAATTGTATGAGTGTTTGATGTGTATATGAATTCATGTGTTTAATAATATATTTGTGGTTATTTGAAATTACTAATGTGTTAATTGAGATGCGTAGGAAAATTATCCATGTGACCATGGAAATAATATGGAGAACCAAACCTAGACCTATGTACGTTTGTAATGCCAGGGGTTGTCTATTTGGAGAGACAACACCCCGTTTGTTTCATATTTTATTTGTGAAAGTAAATGATGCATGTGTGTTAAATTGATTTTATTAATTTGTGTAATCCAACAAGAGACAAATTCCATGTGTGATTTTTATAATGTATTTTATTTTGTCACTTGACACATGTGCCGATTAGTGTCATTGATTTTGACTTGTCTCTTGGGGGGAGTTTGTTTCTACCAAAGCCATTTCAAACATTTGAGTGTGGTTCCAAATTTGCCTTGGGTGGGGAGTCTTGAGAGTGGTCAACTCAGGTTTGACCCGTAGGTTAACTTCAGTTGGGTTTCTAAGGGGTCAAATGGACTCCTAGGCTTAGTTTTAGGGCTTTTCCAAAGGTCCAAAGGGTATACCTATGGGTTAAAGGTATTTTTAAGCATGTGACTACTCCCATGTGACTGTTTAGTCACCTCAAAAAGTGGTTTTTCCAAGGTGAGCGAAAATTCAACATAGAAGGTTCCTCCTAGGATAGACAACCTTCCCTTTTGGTGTCAGACTCTCTTCCCCATCCTCTCTTACCTTTTCTCTTTCTAGTTTTAGCAATATGTAAGAGGTTGGGAAGACCAACCAATGGGAACTCTCACTCTATCTAAGGGGTTGGGAAGAGTGAGAGAGGCCTTCTTAGGCAAGTATTAGGGACTTAGTGAGTTAATCACCCACTCTCCATTGTTGGAGATCATGAAAATTTTGAAGAATAGTTGTAGGATAGAATTTTTGGCCAAGTGTTGGTGAAGAGATTGTGTGGATTTGGGCTATTCATCCCCAACTAGATCTATCAAACCTTTGGGTAGATTAAGGTTGGTTCTTACTATTTTCTTGTTTATGTTCTATATGCATGTTTTGAAGAAATGCTTGTATGAAAGAGTTGTTTATATGTATTTTACTTTGTGAAAGAAAATGTGATTTTTCCCTTTGTTTCTTTTATGCATTTCTTGAATTGGGAGTATCAAAGGTTTCCTACTCTTGGGAGAGTAGGATGGTCTTGGGGTGGAAGAAGTATGATAGCCTTGGGTGAGAGGCTCTCCTTTATGGAGAGTGATCTCAAGGGTGTTCTTTGTGACCCTTGCTGCATAGCCTTGTGTATGCATTTGGGGGTCATAAGGAGAGAAGATATGGCTTATATGCCTTTGGGGGGCATAAGGATGTGGGGATGTATTTTTGTTGTATTCGGTTGCCATGAGGTGGCTTGAGATGTTCCATGCTTGCAGTCTCCTCAATGGTATTTGGTCCACTTCCACCCATGGAATATCATCACAAGTTGTGGTGAAGTGTAGCCTTGGTTGGGAAAATTGTTTGTTGTGTGTTACCCCTTTGCTTGTTGTGGTTGTTTGTGTGTAACCCGTCTAGTGCTTGGTTCTCCAAGCTCGGGGGTGGCTTCTAGTAAGCCTAGGCTGGGAGGTGAGCACTCCATGGTCAAGCCTTTTGTTCTATTTGCAGGTTGCTTGGGATGGGAAGGAAAAAGAAATAAATTAGTTGCTGGTTTTTACTTGAGTTGCAGAAAAGATTAGGAAAAAAAAAAGATGTATTTATGTTGTAGCTTTGTAAAGAAAAGCCAAATGTTGTATTTATTTTCCAAAAGCAAAGAAATGTATGTATTTTATTTTAAGTTCTCATTCAATGGAAATGAGAGACTAGTAGGGTTTTCAAACCCATTTGTAATGTTATCTACATTGTCTTCTAAATATGCTTAAAGAAATGCATTATTCTACTTAGTTATTTTTGCAAAAAAATGAAATGTATGAGTATTATTAAGTCCTTTAGTTACAAAAAAAATAAAAAATAAAGTTGTTGCATTCATGTTATTTTTGAAATTTAGAGTTCTTTTATTTCCTCATGAAAATAACATTATGGAAAATGGGAAAAGCATGCATATAGACCTTTTGAGTTAAATACAAATACAAATTTAGTTAAATAGGTTTAATATATTTCATGCTGCTATTTTTCTTATTAGTTTCCTGCATGATTTATAAAGCTGAAATAAAAAATAAATAAACTGAAAGCTTAAGTTGTGCATATATATATATATATATATATATAAATATTCTATTTGGGAGTCTATATATTTCATTTAAATATATATATATATATATGTGTGTGTGTGTGTGTGTGTGTGTTGATTTTATTTGTTTTTAAAACAAAAAATATATAAAAAAAAAAAGAGAATTTTTTTTATTAACTGCAAACCATACCCCCCCCCACCAAGGGTTCCGCGGAGTTGAGCTCCATACAGAGCCCCTTGGTGGGCCGAGCCCCGCAGAACCGCCGGTGGCACCGCTGTGGGACGCAACCCACAGGGTCAGCCTTGGCCGCCACTGCGAGCCGTACCCCGTAGGGACGCCGCGGTACCACTGAGGGCCGCACCCCGCAAGGACGCCTCAGCGTCACTGTGGGCCGTGACCCGCAGTGGTGTCTCGGCACCACTGCGGGTGGCCCCACCTCCCCTGTCAAAACCGCTTCCCCCCTTTCAAACTTATAATCCACCGCCCCATTGCGAAAATCATGATACCCCATGGCCACCGCTCCCTCCTTCATCCTGCACAGCAAGAAAAAAATGAAATGAATAGAACACACAAGCCCTAACCCAATTTTTGGGTTAGGGCAAAACTCACATGAATAATATAAAAAGAATAAACAAGTGTGGGATATGTCCAAAAAGTTAGGGTTTAAATTTATTATTAAAAGAAGAAGAGGAGGAAACCCTATTCAAAATTTGAAGAAGGTATTCCCCCCATAGACTTTGAATATAATAATATTCTTTTTTTCATCTCCTTGTAACCCCATATGTAATTAGTTCTTCATTGATATATATATATATATAACTCCAAGGAGTAATAGTCATAGTTATATATGTAGACACATATATAAAAATGGCTTACAAGTTTAGACTTAAATTGGAATAAATATTCTAATAGTGGACTTACTTTTAAGTAGAGTCTTTTTCCTTAGGGCTTTAATTAAAAGCTAGATTTAGAACCCTTTTTGGGTTTGATCTTTTGGGGGATATAAAAATAAATTTTTGGAAATAGTTAGCCTTAGAGGCTAGATTTTATTGGCCAACTTTAACAAAGTTTTATAGCACAATTTCATTATGGGGTTAATCGACCCTAGAGTCATACTTTAGACAAATTATAATTATTGTTAAAATAATAATAGGTTTTATAAAGCTAAGTGCTAGGGCAAATTAATTAAATTTCTAGGCAATTAATAGGCTATTTGAGATTAAAAAAATCTCTTGCAAAATTATTTAGAGACTTATGTTTAAATGAAATTATTATTACTAATTACTTGATGAGATAATAATAATTCTTTGGAGAATTATTGTTCTGCATTCAGTTTAGATTATCTCGCTTACTTGATCTAGTGTTTAGATTATTTATTAGATGGAAGAAATTAAATGCAGTTAAGACAAGACTTGTTAATGCATTATTTAGCAAACTTAGTTTTATTAGTTTATGTTTAAAAAAAAATAAAAATTATTCCGTTTGTGCCCAAAATTTTGGGCATTACAGTCGGTGTAAGTGCTTTCCGGTGCTGGTGTCTGCCGATGTATGATATATGTGATGCCGAGCATGTAGAAATCTATTGCTGGTTGGTTACCAGTTGGTTGCCATCGATGATAACATCAACTATTCTCATTAGAGTGTAGAATGCCAACAATCTCCCCCTTTGACATTGATGGCAACACTCATGAGAAAAATCCAAAACTGTTATCCCAAAACTGAAATCCAAAAAGATGTGCTCCCCCTGAGCAAGTGATCTCCTCTGTACATGCATTTTTCTCTCCACTACTAATCCCCCTTTGACATCAATGACAAAGGATGTCATAAATAATCAAAAGAGTACAAAATGATAGCTCAAAGTCTATAACCGTTTGGTTACTATCTGAAAAATGTCTGCCAAAACTAGATTCAAACTCCGCATAAACTTATTGTAGTCAGTTAGAGTTGCCTTAGTCTGCTGGATCATACTAGTGAGATAGTGCATTTGCTGTTGCGGTGATCACTCTCCTTGTATTGTTGCCTTAGATAATTCAACTCTTTGAGTAATAATATTGTCCAATTTTGGACCAAGTTTACTTTTGAGTTCCCAGGCATTGGACCTTATCCTTGCCTTCTCTTTCTCCAGTTTCTCCAACTTCTCCTAAAAAACTGCCATTTCCTTCTCAAAAACTGATATAAGTCTAGATGAACCTATTATATTATCCGCAATGTCATCAATTTCCTTTTGTGTCTTTTTAATCTCCTCATCAATGTCCTCTGTCAAAAAGTGAGGTTTACATTCTTCTCTATATAACTCCTTATACTCCAAAATTGTAGAATTAAGTACTGATAAAAGTGTGTTCAAGTGATTCATACATTTCTTTATGGTGTTCCCAAATAATGTATTTTTCTCTTTGTCAATTCTCTCCTCAATAGTATCCTCATTCACCTTATCTATGGTTATTACATTGTCAGCAATGAATTTGGACAATGTGTCCAATTTACCTAAAGAATCATTAATATGATCTATCTTACAATTAGGGGCAATCATCTTCAAGATAGGTAAGGTGTTATCTATTGCCTTAAAAGCTAAGGCATTGCAATCAGTTATCCTTTTAATAAAATCCAATAGAAGCTCTATGATGTTAGTGGGTCTGAATTCACCTATAGATGTGCTCCATTTTGCTATGGGTTTCTTCTCAATAGATGTTTGACCAATTACATTCACTACATCATCTTTATTTCCATTAGATTCATCCACTTTACTTATATTTTCTTCTGGTGGATCTGTCTGCATTTGTACCTCTACCTTTAATGGTTTCTTAGTTTGATTAAGCTCCTTTGCAACTGTCAGTTTCCCAGACTCAACATGAACATCTTCCTTTAATTGTTTCTTAGTTGGTACAACTGCCAATTTCTTTGATTCCGGTGGCCTTGTGCTAGTTGTCTTTTCCTCTATTGGTTTCTCTGGTTGCTCTACTTGAGCTAGTATCTCAGTTTCTTGAGAGTCAACAATATGTGCTGGATTCTTTGAGATCATCCACCTTAACTTCTACAGTCTATTTGTCCACCACAATGTTTATATTATGTGTATCCACATTCATGGTAAATAGTATTTCTGACTCCGGGTTAGTATCATCATGAGTTATACCTTCAGTAGCCATATCCGATGGATTAGCTATATGAACCAGTGATGTTGAAGTTAAAGGAGGGGTATCCAAAGATGGTGGAGGGATGTTATCTGTTACTTTTATAGAAGGTACACCACCTATTTTTCCTTTTCCCTTGTCTTTCTGATATACCTTGAATGTCTTTTCCACTTTCGGTCTATTTATTTCCTCTTGATTTTCCTTCTCAACAAAAAATATGTCCCATTTATCTGCAGTCTCATTTTCAATTTCCTTAACCCTTCTAGCCATCAGGCTTACTTGCAGGTGTCCACTAACAAATACAGACCGGTTAGCTTCAGATATAACCTCATCTATCTCTTCTCTGGAATTTACTGGATGTATAGCCAAGAGTGCTTCAACTTTCAACTTCGTGTCTAGTTCCATCACAGATAGCCTTTTAGCTTCTAATCTCAAGTATAAATCGTTGGGTAAGTCATCAATCACTTTTATCAAAACTTTCTTGTATATATCTAAATGTAGGATAATTCTTTCTTCAATGGTTTGTTTGTCAGAATCCTTAAAATAATTATACCATTTGTTTATATTTACCAGATTACCTTGCTGTGTAATCTCATTTAGTAGATCATCCAGTGTAGGGGTAAGTGATGTCTATTTCTTCTTTGGTGTAAGCTTCTTTTGCAGTTCCCTAACTGCTTGTTGCTTTTTCCTTAGCGTCCTTATTTTCTTAGGTGAAGGAGATGGTACCAATGGGGTTTTCCTTTTCCTTTTCCACTCTCTTAAACTCAGCAGCCTTGCCACTATCAGTATCAGAAGATGTTGCAACCGGTGAAACATGTGCTTCTCATTGCAGTCCTTTAAGCTCACTAGCTGATATACCACTAATGTTCATGACATTTTCCTTTATTTCACTGACTTTCTTAGCAACATCTCTGATAAGTTTGTCTCTTTTCTTCATTTCTTTCTGCATACATACATTACTTGCAATGGTTTTTGCATTACCAAATATTCCTTCGGATGGCTCCCTAGGTGCATCAAGTAGAGATTTTGCATATGTTTCTAGAATAGGTAGGTCTACTTGATAACCCATCTTAGTAACCCAAACAGTTCTAGGGATTACTACTTCCATCCAAGTCTCATCTCACTTAATGACAAAACAAATTTTCTTGTCATACTTATCAACTATGCTCTATTGTAATCTCTCTCTTACTCTCATCTTAGTTTGAAATGTTTTGAAGTAATCTGCAATGTTCTTATCACAGTCAGTGCACATACCGGTGAAAGCTTCATGTATTTGTTTTCCTACCGGGATGTTGTAACCAAAATCCTTGTGACCTATGTCGGGTATCTCTTTAGTGAAATATAACATCAAGCATACTAGAAGGTTCCCAAAATAGAAAGTACCTTTCTTATCTCCCTTAATCTTCTTCAAATTGTCAATCAGTTCATCCTTAAGCCATTCACAAACATCTATCTTAGTATTATTTTTCACCATCTCATATGCACTGTGAATACAAAGGCTAGAAACTGAATTCAGTTTATTGGCATGTGTTTCTTTATATCCAAGTACCATACTAATACATCTCACATTTCTATCCTTGACACCATTGACTCTAAGTGACCTGCTATCAGATGTGGCTCTGGTTAAATCCATAACTCCCTTGTTAGGTATTCTCTTGGTTTTATCAGGCCTACTACTAGTTTAAGGTAAACTAGTGACTGCCTTAATTGATTCCTTGGTTATCTTGCAAATAGATTCTAACCATATGAACTCTCCATAGACTCTGCTTAATACAAGTCTTACAACTTCCTTGGGAAATTCGAGAATGTTCAGAATCTCTACAAAACCTAAGTCTTCCACAATCTTATGTTCAGGTTTAATTACACCTTGTTCATCGATAATAACCTCATTAAATATTTTTTTCAAATCCTCAGTCCCTAGGTTTTCTATGTTGCAATGTATGTAGATTCTAGGGTCTTCAACAAATGCTACACGCTTCAAGATTTTTGAAAAAGCTCCGACATGATCATCCTGCTTTGCAATCTTGGGGATAAGCTTAAACACGAGTGTAGGGCATTTGATGTTTTCAATAATGATAGGTTTTGCAATAAACTCAGGAACAAAAGATGAGGTTGCCATTTTAAAAAATACCTCTTAACTGAAGTTCTCTGAATGCTTGAAAATCACTTCATAGCTCTGCCTTAGAATGCCCTTGCTTAGTTTCGCACTCTCTGAATGTTTGAATGCTTGGTGAGTCTAAATGGGGGATTTTCGATGCTTTATAGCTAAAAAGGTTCTTTGAAACCACATTAAATGCTCATTGGTTAAGTGAAAACTTAACACATTTGTTGGTAAAGAAGAAATGTATCTTCTCACCATCAACCAAGGGTAGAATGCATGATTTTCAACTTGCTGCAATACCCCTAAGGATTATTCCTCAATTGGATGAATAATCTCCTACCGGTGGAGGGTTACTCTATTCTATGGGTGCGGAGATAGATTCATCAACTTTTTGATCACTTTTCTTAATCCATTGTTTTGAAAATTCTTGTTTTACTTCATCTACCTTTTCTTTGCCCTTCAAACTAGATCCTTTCTTGTTTGGTGGTATAGTCTTGCTTCTACAAAATTTTGCAATATGTTCAATCTTGTTACATTCATAGCAAGTTACAATATTCCTCTAAATAGCCTTTCCATATCCTTGACCGGTTTGTGATCTGGATTGATTAGATAAATGCCCAAATCAACCACAAACATAGCATTTCACATTCATTCTACAATTTTCTGAATTATGACCAGCTTTTTTGCATTTGGAACATTGACCGGTGGGTGAGTTTGTATTCTAAATATTTCTAAATCTACACTAATTTTCTTTATGACCATATTTGTTGCAATTTAAACATTTCCCATTAAATTTATAAGCATTCGGTTGTCTTACAGGTTTGTTCCGATCTTGATTATTTGTAGTACCGAAACTTTCTCCATGTTCAAATCCAAGTCCATTTGTATCTCCATCAAGTTTTTGTCTTTTCAACATGTCTTCAAGCCTTTTTGAACTTTTCTTGAATCTGTCTTTGTGTTCATTTGCCGTAACCAACTCATTTTCTAGAATTCCAACTTGTCTTGTAAGCTCCTCCTTATCATGTTGCATGTGAATCAGATCTGTCTTTAGCATATCATTTTCATGACGAAGTCTTATATTTTCATTTCCTGCATCATTAATGTTGGCAGTGGGCCAGGGTCCCTCGCGGTGATTCGCGACATGGTTTAACAGCCTCATGTGGATTGTATAAGTCTAGTGGTTGTATTGGGCATTGACAAGTCAATCTTTTGGTTCAACGACAACCCTAACTTGTAACAAGTAGTATCAGAGCTTGGTCATAGGTTCGAATCATGCAGGCCATGATGAGTGACGCTGGGAGGAGGATTGTTGGTAGTGGGCCAACATCCCTCGTGGAGATTCACGACATGGTTTAATAGCCTCCTGTGGATTCTATAAGTCTAGTGGTTGTATCAGACATTGATAGGTCGATCTTTTGGTGCAACAACAACCCTATCTTGTAACAATTAAGTCTCCTAGTCAAGTCTTCTTCATTCTTCTTTCTATCTTCAATATCCTTACATAACCTCATAGTCATATCTTGGATTTCATTCTTCATATTAGTGTTCTCTTGCCTTAACTTATTTGCAATGTCTCTAAGAGTTTCCTTTTCATCATCTTCATTTTGCATCTTCTCATGAACCTCCTTTCTCTTATTTTGTGCTATAACCAGATTTTCCTGAAGTCCTTTAATGAATTCCTTAGCAGTCCTCAGATCATCTTCAAGTTTGATATTCTTCAATTTTTCTGCATCAAAATCTTCAAGAGCTCCTTCCAACTATTTTCTTAAGCTCTCCATCTGTACCGGTTTCAGAATCTTCCTCAAGCTATTAGGCTTTTGCAAATAGAGGACCAGGCTCTGATACCAATTGTTAGATTCAATGACTATCCCACAAACACTGAGAGAGGCGGTTGAATCAGTGTCTAACCGGTGTATTGAATATTTAACCTTATTTATAACTTTGCAACCCAAAATAGTGTATCGGTAAATAAGAATAAATGTAGTAAATAGAAATAATAGAGACAACATAGAAACACACCATAACACAAGATATTTTAACAAGGAAACCTGGTGTGGGAAGAAAATTGGTGGGATTTGTGACCCATAATATTTACTAACTGACCAATAAATAAATACTACTTACAATAGAGGGACCTGCACATGCAGGGAGGCCAATAGCCTAGAGCTCACCGCTCAATGAAGAGTCTCATTGACTACAAAATGGATAATGAAATACAATACAATGTACTGCTCAAAACAACATCTCTAATTCCAGGTTCAGTACTGGTTTAATCTCAGATAGATACCTTAACTAAAAACCTTCGCTGCTACTAAACAACTATCTTTTACCATACATCTCTATTTTTTTTTCACTACGAATCTCTTTCAAAATGATCTATAATATCTCATACATATATGAGTCTTTACAATATACTATGTCGGCTTACAAAAGATAATTATATTATAATAAAAAAAAGTTCATCCATTGTCGGCCTGAGTACCAGTATGCTTTGTTGCCGATGTAATCTGAATGCTGGTGTAAGCGCCTGTCGCTGCCGCTGTCTGCTGGTGTATGATATATGTGATGTCGGGAATGTAGAAACCTATTGCCGGTTGGTTGCCAATTGGTTGCAATCAATGACAACATCAACTATTCTCATTAGAGTGTAGAATGCCAAAAGTGCTCTCATGATATGATTCATGGAAGGTCATCTTGGACTACTCTTGAAGTAGACATTGTCTTTATTTCAAATATGACTACACTATAACACTTTCCCTTGTGGCCATGCAAATTTATAATGAATGTCTTGGGCTTCTTTTGTTGTGATTAACTTGGACTACTTCTAGATGCTTATCTATGACTACAAACTTCTTAGAACAAGGCCTTATACCCAGAAATCAACAAAGAATGATAGCAAGAAAGAATCTTTTTGAATAGACTGGTATAGTCTAGCTAAAAGTAGAAATGAATGAGAATACTCATTCGCATATATAATACCAAGAATGCATTAAAATATTATAATAGGCTACAATAGTCTTCAAAACCCTACCTTATACTGAAATCTTGGCTCAAAACAAAAGGGGATTGCTCCTTTCTTCTTGTCAAACTTCTGTAATTCCTTGAAACCCGCCTTCCAACCAAAACCATTCATTCTTTGGGAGACATGAATAACCATATTCATGGAATTAGGGCAGTCAACTCCCTGCATTCTGCTTAGAAACTGAGACCTAACTCAAAGATCTTCCTTTACAATGATCTAACTCTGAGTTTGAGGTTCCCTCCAAAACATTTTCAGAATAAACTAAAATAAGTTCATCTGAGCTTTTAGGCCACGTGAATTTAAAAAATATAAATATTTTCTAAAATTTAAATGAGTCTAGCTCACTTTTAAAATATTTTCAAATACTATGATACCTTCTTTTGATATATCCTTGACAAACTAGCACTTAAAAGCCTCCCATTACTTCAAAACCTATTTTGGCATCTTCCACAACATGCTTGTAAAAGTGAAGAATTTGGACAAATTTTAATACTTTTTTCTTACCCTCACTCATGAAACATTTTGAATATGTGACTAATAATGGAGTTTTAAATTCTATGTACGGACCCTAAATGAACAATTGACATAGGAATGTAAATTGGATAACAACACGATTATCAGTTTAGATGTTGGTTATGCTAGGTTTGTTGCAGAATTTCTAACTTTAACGGATAAGAAATGGAAGAATCATCTAATGAATATGCCCATCATCTTGAAATTTTAGTGGCCCAGTGACTATGAAGTGCACCAGTGGGAGACTACACATCTGAAGGAGCCCAAATATTAAGGAGACAAAGTGTCAGCCAGAGAATGAGAAATCCGCCCAACTAAAAGTATAACCTTTCCAAAACCAAGGGTCATGGGTTATTACTCATAGTATCTTGATAAGATGATATTTTGCATTCTCCGGTTATGTTTAAAATCACATTTTATCTTACTCATGTTTTTCATTGTTTAAACAAAAAATTTCTTAATCTTTTTATTATAAGTTGTCATGAAAAGATGTGTGAGACATGGACCTGCTTTGATACCATGTGAGATTTTTCCAAGATCAAGAGGCAATGGAAAGCAAAAATAGGAGAGACAAAATATATGATAGAAATAAACGGTATTCTATCAAGATGAAAATATTGATCAACTAGATCATCAATCGATACATACAATGAATATGAGCCTGCTTATATAGGCAAGGCTATATGGATATGTGAGCACACAAACATGACATGTGGCTCAATAAGAAACAAGGGTAGGTAGGAAATAGGTGTGGGTAGGTAGGAGAAACAATATAATATTCCACATGTGGTGGATCACCCACTGAATGTGGAGTGTAACAACAAGATCACACCATAAAAGGTGGAAATTCTCCTACACACACTATCCCAATGGGGTACAAACACCCAAGTGTCTCATACCCAAACTACTATGAAATGCATGTACTTAAGTAAACTTAAGTAAAGTGTAATAATATCCAAGATGAATAATTATTTACACCGACACCTCCCCTTAAGTGCAACTTAGGGGAATGCACTAAAGTTTACAATGCAACTAAGAAATGCAAGATGGGTCCTGGCTATGAGGCCATGTTAGGTACCCATGTACAAATGCAAATGCATGAAAACCAATGCAAGGAAATCTCTCACAAAGCGGGGAAAGAGAGAAAAACCCAATGGGAAAAAACCCTCCCCCAAAAGAGAGATGAAAACTAAATACAAAGAACTCTCATAGAAGTATGTGAAGGACAAAACCCCATGTGAGGAAAAATTCCCCCCCATATGAGAGAAGAAGAATAAGAGAGAGTAGGAATCCCCCTCTCAATCTGGAATCTACACCAATGATAGAAGCTCAAAGATGAATGAAGAAACCGCTCCACGAACATCGAACAACATTCCTCCCCTTAGGAAGAAACAAAACCAAAGGTGTATCCATAAAGTCTCCCCAATCATGAAAGGAAGATGGAGAAAAAATACTCATGATGAAAGGAATCTCTGAAAACTGCTCAAGTATCCCCATGTCGATGCTGAAAGGTACCCCCTCCAAAGGTGGTAAACTATGCCACACTGCTGAAGAAGGCACTCCAAGATCTAGTGGAGATGAATGTAGAACAATATCCAAAGACTCATATGTCTCCTCAAAAGATAAAGAGACCTCCTCCAGGTGTTGTACAAAAGTATCCACAATCATGTCAACCTCTAAAGATTGATCATGTAGAGAATGCACAAGAGGGTCAAAGTGATCCCTCACAACAATCAAAAAAGGATCATCTTCATCAAAGAGAAGATGAATGTCATGAATGGTGTCTCCCAAATCTGCAATGTAGGAGTCCACAAACAAACTTGCAATGTCTGTCAAGTAGGCATCCCAATCAATTGAAGCTGGAAGACATGAAATATCCTACTGCACTGAATCATAAGAAGGCAAAATTGTTGCACTAGCTGCATCATCAGGTGCAATAGGTGGTGTGATATCAATAGAAGGAGATGAAATGAAAGGCTCAAGAACGGGGTCACATGTGAGAATCCCCAAGTTCAAATGCCCAAAGTTCTCCTCAAAATCTATATCATCAACATAGGAAGAACCAACCTTATCAATAGGACCAAAATTTGAAAAAGAGTACAACTTGTTGGGAAAAATGGTGTCTCAACCTTGCATTTATGTGAGGTTACTATTTATAGTAAGTTTTCATTTAAGCACGAAATGGTGCGAAACTCTCCCTGAAGCTTCTGGTTGGCTAGATAAGCATTCCGATAAAGTTTCGTCGCAAGGTCACAGCTAGTTTTGAAGATATTAAAGTTTTCGTCTTGGAGGGGTGCAATAAAATGTTTAAATTTAATTTTGGGGACTTTAGAGGCTCCAAAATGCCCTAAAAAGTGGCCTTAACCGGCGAAGCTAGTTACGAGGTGATAGAGCACTTCGCGAGCTTTCCGACGCTTCAAACGGTTCGTCAATCGGACACCCGGTTCTCAAGTTATGGCCTCCGGAAGTTTGTACTCCTGAAATAGGAAAAATAATTTGTATTGAATACATAAATGAGCTGTAAAAGGGAGCGACACGTGTTGATGTGTGCTTTAACATGTCATAGAAGGGAGATAAGGTCAGCTACACCTTATTGGGTGGTTTTAGCCCATGGTTTTGTAATACCGTTTGACGGTTTCTTGTATTGTATCTCCTATTTATGAGGTGTGTGAGATAGAGGTTGTGTGTAAGAGTCTTATGGCTATTGAGTTGCCTCTGAATCTCTGATTAGTGATACTCCTGCGAAGAGCTTGCTCTGCAAGTATTTTGTAATCTGTTTTTTATTGCTGAATAAAATATTGAGCTGCTTTTGGAGGGTGGGGTTTTTCTCCCGAAAGGGTTTTCCCCACGTAAATCAGTGTGTTGTGGTATGAATGCTATTATATCTATTTCTATTTTCTGTAACTGTTGTAATGATCTGAAAAAGTTTTGCATTACCCTCCTCTCAAGGTTAGTGTAGGAAGTTGTTTCCACTACTTAACTTCCTTACAAGTGGTATCAGAGCCTGATCACCTTTGGTTTCAATTGTGGGCAGTTGGGTTTTTTGAACTAATCCAGATTTGAGTGGGAGCTTGTGCAGAAGACACTTTTTGATCCTGTTGCAGGAATATTCAGATGGCGAGTTCGTCAGGGAGAATAGAGGTGGAGAAATTTAATGGAAGTAATTTTGAGATGTGGAAGCTGAAGATGGAAGATCTGTTAATAGATCGAGATCTTTGGGATGCTGTTGATGCGAATGTCCAAAGGCCCTCAGATCCTACTGCGGCAGCTCAGTATGATGTTATGGACCGAAAAGCCAAGGGTCTAATCAGACTGTGCCTGGCAGACTCTGTTCTAATCAATGTCCATGAAGAGAACTCTGCAAAGAAGCTATGGACTAAGCTTGGTGAGATGTATCAAGTGAAATTTTTATTAAATCAAATTTTCTTAAGAAAGAAATTGTATTCCTTGAAGATGGAAGAGGGTGGACGAATTGCAGACCACCTAGAAGCATTCAATATGATTGTGGCTCAATTAGTATCCGTCGGTGTTAAGATGGACGAGGAGGAGAAATGTCAGATCTTGCTTTGTTCTTTGCCTGATTCGTGGGATTCTCTTGTTATGGCTATCGGTAGTACTTCTGTTGTTTTGAAATCTAAAGACGTGGTGGGTGCCCTACTCGGTGAAGAGATGCGAAGGAAGGTATCCATCAGTTCAAAGGAAGCCCTAACCGTTCGTGGAAGACCTAAGGAGAAAGGCAAGAAGAATGAGAAGCGCGGCAAGTCCAAATCCAAAGGGAGATCGAAATCTCCTGGAAAGTCCAAAGTCATTTGCTGGAATTGCGGTAAATTGGGTCACATCCGTAAGGACTGCAAAGAAGAAAAGAAGAAGAAAAAGAAAAAGTTCGATTCTGATTCTGAGTCCGACAAGGAAGATGGCGATGCATTTATTGCGGCTTTGGCGACTCATGCAGGTAATGATGCCTGGCTAATTGACTCAGGTGCATCTTTTCATATGACTTCCAATAGAGATTGGTTCTCTGAATATGAAGGATTTAATGGAGGTAAGGTGTACTTGGGTGATGATTCACATCTAGACATTGTTGGTCGAGGTAAATTTAGAATTAGGTTTTCTGATGGTAGAATAAAAAGGATTAATGGTGTGCTGCATATCCCTGGATTAAAACGAAACCTGTTATCTGTGAGCAAACTGATAGATGCAGGTGTGCAGGTAGTCTTTTCTGAAGCAGGATGTAAGATGATTAAGGGTGCTATGGTAGTTGCTAGAGGTGTCAGGTTTGGCACTTTGTATAAGCTTGAAGCATACACTGTTGAGTGTAATAGCACTTCTGTAAAAAGTAAATCTGTGGATACTTCAATGGAAGATTTGAAGGTTTCACCTTCAGCAGATGGAAATGGTTTTTGGGTACCTAAGGGTGCTCTTTCATCTGAAACAAAGTTACCTGCAGAGAAGACTATGTTATGGCACCAGAGACTTGGCCACATTGGAGAAAAGGGTCTAAGGACCTTGAAAAATAAAAACCTTGTTGAAGGTTTGAATGACTGTAATCTTGACTTTGATTTCTGTGAGCATTGCATTTATGGAAAACAAAACCGCGTTCAGTTTTACTCGAGTTCTCATAAAACTTGTGGTGTTTTGGATCTTATCCATTCTGATGTGTTTGGTCCAGTAAATGTCTCTTCGATTGGAAAATCCACATATTATGTTTCATTTATTGATGATTTTAGTAGAAGGACATGGGTATATTTTCTAAAGAGTAAATCTGAAGTTTTTAGTCGTTTTAAAGAATTTAAAGCAATGGTTGAGTTGCAGACTGGAAAGAAAATAAAATGTTTGAGAACTGATAATGGCGGTGAGTTTTGCTCTAATGATTTTGATAGATTCTGTAAAGACTGTGGAATTAACAGGCAGAAGACAACTCCGTATTCTCCACAGCAGAATGGAGTTGCAGAAAGAATGAACAGGACACTGATGGAGAAGGCTAGGAGTATGTTGAGTGGTGCTGGTCTCGAACAAAAGTTTTGGGCTGAAGCTGTTGCCACTGCTTGTTACCTGATTAACAGGTCTCCTACATCAGCTCTTGTTGATAAAACACCTATGGAAGCATGGTCAGGTCACAAGCCTTCATTGAGACATCTTAGAGTTTTTGGTTGCGAGGCATATGCACATGTGCCAAAGGAGAAGCGAACAAAGTTGGAGAACAAGGCTGTGAAATGTATCTTCATCGGGTATAGTTATGGTGTGAAAGGATACAAGCTTTGGGACCCTGTTGCACAAAAGGTAATTCACAGTAGAAGTGTTATTTTTAGAGAAATTAAGTCTCCTTCTGTTACATTGCAGCCAGAACAGACTAAAAAAGAAGATGTGATTCAACTTCCTTCTACACCTGAAAGAGTTGAATCGAGACCCCTAGATAGGCAAGAATTTGAGGAGAGCTCGTCTAGCTCTGAATCTTCAGAAGAAGAGGAAGAACCTCCAACTCAGCTTGTTCGAAGGTCTACAAGACATAGACAACCACCTGAAAGGTATTCACCTGATGATTGGAGATGTATTTTTGCTTTGAATACTAGTGTGGATGAACCGAAATCTGTAGAAGAGGCATTAGGTATGAATGATGCAGAATCCTGGAAGATTGCTATGGAGGAAGAAATGGCAGCTTTGAAAAAGAATGATACATGGGATCTTGTACCATTGCCTGAAGGACGAAAACCTGTTGGTTGTAAATGGGTGTTCAAGAAAAAGATTGGTTCAGATGGAAGCATTGAGAAGTATAAAGCAAGGTTGGTTGCAAAAGGCTACTCTCAGGTTGAGGGTGTTGATTACGGTGAGATATTTTCTCCTGTTGCAAAAATGACGTCCATTAGATTTTTGCTTTCTATTGCTACTGCTTATGATTTAGAGGTTGAGCAAATGGATGTGAAAACTGCTTTCCTTCATGGTGATTTGGAGGAAGATATTTATATGACACAGCCGGAGCACTATGTGGTGAAAGGAAAAAGTAATTTGGTCTGTAAATTGAAGAAATCTTTGTATGGCCTCAAACAAAGTCCTAGGATGTGGTACCAGAAATTTGATACATATGTGTTGAGTTTGGGATTTGAACGTTCTAAATCAGATCACTGTGTTTATTATAAATCTTATGGTGATCATTTCTTATTCATTGCATTGTATGTTGATGATATGTTATTCATTGGTAAAGGGAAAGGTATGATTTCAGAACTGAAGTCTCAGCTCGCTGCTAAATTTGAAATGAAAGATCTTGGTGCAGCAAAGCACATCCTTGGGATGGAAATTAGAAGAGATAGGGTGAACAGAAAGCTATGGCTAGGCCAGAGTAAGTATGTGAATTC
Source organism: Cryptomeria japonica (assembly GCF_030272615.1). Lineage (NCBI taxonomy): Eukaryota > Viridiplantae > Streptophyta > Pinopsida > Cupressales > Cupressaceae > Cryptomeria > Cryptomeria japonica. The sequence continues at coordinate 300,814,514 of NC_081413.1, read as the reverse complement.
AGTGTTACAGAGGTTCAACATGCAGAATTGTAGACCATTGAGTGTTCCTTTTACAGTTGGAATGAAACTATCTATTTCAGATTGTCCTACATCCCCATTGGAGATGGAAGACATGAGCAGAGTGCCTTACCAAAGTGCAGTTGGAAGCTTGATGTATGCTATGGTCTGTACTAGACCAGACATTGCCCAAGCAGTGGGAGTACTTTCTAGATATATGTCTAATCCTGGTAGAGTTCATTGGGATGCAGTCAAAAGAGTCTTCAGATATTTGAAGGGTACTTCAGAGTATTCTTTGTGTTATCATGGTAATTCAGTTGGAGACATTACTTCCCTTGATATCCATGGTTATGTGGATTCAGATTGGGCAGGTGATATTGATAGCAGAAGATCCACCAGTGCTTATGTGTTTACTTTGTTTGGTGGTGCAATTAGTTGGATGAGTAAGCGACAGGCTGTGGTTGCTTTATCCACTACTGAAGCAGAGTATATGGCAGCTACTCATGCTTGTAAAGAGGCCATTTGGCTTAAGAGACTGTGTTCGGATATTGGAATAAAACAAGGTACAGTGACAATTTACTGTGACAGTCAGAGTGCAATTAGCCTAGCTAAGAACCCGACATTTCATGCCCGGACCAAACATATTGATATTCAGTATCATTTTGTTAGAGATATGGTCGAAGATGGTAGGGTGAAGCTGGTTAAGGTGGAAACTTTGATGAATGTTGCAGATGCTTTAACTAAGGCTGTGAGCACAGAGAAGTTCAGATGGTGTTCAGAGTCTATGGGCCTTATGGCCCCTAGCAATTGATTCATTGTGTTGACATTCCCTTCCGCTCATGAAAGGTGTTCGACAAGTGGGAGATTTGTTGGGAAAAATGGTGTCTCAACCTTGCATTTATGTGAGGTTACTATTTATAGTAAGTTTTCATTTAAGCACGAAATGGTGCGAAACTCTCCCTGAAGCTTCTGGTTGGCTAGATAAGCATTCCGATAAAGTTTCGTCGCAAGGTCACAGCTAGTTTTGAAGATATTAAAGTTTTCGTCTTGGAGGGGTGCAATAAAATGTTTAAATTTAATTTTGGGGACTTTAGAGGCTCCGAAATGCCCTAAAAAGTGGCCGTAACCGGCGAAGCTGGTTACGAGGTGATAGAGCACTTCGCGAGCTTTCCGACGCTTCAAACGGTTCGTCAATCGGACACCCGGTTCTCAAGTTATGGCCTCCGGAAGTTTGTACTCCTGAAATAGGAAAAATAATTTGTATTGAATACATAAATGAGCTGTAAAAGGGAGCGACACGTGTTGATGTGTGCTTTAACATGTCATAGAAGGGAGATAAGGTCGGCTACACCTTATTGGGTGGTTTTAGCCCATGGTTTTGTAATACCGTTTGACGGTTTCTTGTATTGTATCTCCTATTTATGAGGTGTGTGAGATAGAGGTTGTGTGTAAGAGTCTTATGGCTATTGAGTTGCCTCTGAATCTCTGATTAGTGATACTCCTGCGAAGAGCTTGCTCTGCAAGTATTTTGTAATCTGTTTTTTATTGCTGAATAAAATATTGAGCTGCTTTTGGAGGGTGGGGTTTTTCTCCCGAAAGGGTTTTCCCCACGTAAATCAGTGTGTTGTGGTATGAATGCTATTATATCTATTTCTATTTTCTGTAACTGTTGTAATGATCTGAAAAAGTTTTGCATTACCCTCCTCTCAAGGTTAGTGTAGGAAGTTGTTTCCGCTACTTAACTTCCTTACACAACTGAGATGAATGATTAACCACCCCAGTCACAATGATAGCTCCACTCTCCAAGTATCTAATGATAACTGAATTAGGTGTGAACTCCACAGTTTTCCTAGTTGCCCCATGTGTGATTTGATAGATGGAAAGAAGATTATTTGTCAAGTGGGGTACACACAACACATCATTGAAGGAGTTATCACCAATGGCAATAGATCCTTTCCCAATCACATCCATGTATGTATGATTGCCCATCAAAATTTGCAGCATGTGGCAAGGCTCAAATGTAGAAAACATAGACTATGAAGATGCCATATGATGAGAAGCCCCTGAATCTAGAAGCCATCTCCCTGAATCATGACTTGTAGTAGCACAAAGAGCTTGTCCCTTTCCTTTATCTATCCCAAAAGAGTGATCCTTTCCTTTATCCTTGGAAGAAGAAGCCAATGTAGACATTCTAGAAGGTAGGTTGATTCTATTCTTCTCAAGAAGATTCTTCAACTCATCAATATCCTTCTTATAACAATGATGTTCATCATGTCCCGACTTCTTGCAATATCCACAAAAAAGATTGTCCTTATATGATTTCCTCTTAGGTGAGAATGGTGAATCACCTTGTTGTGGAGAGGAAGATTGTGCTCCATCTTGATGTGGTTTTGACTTAGGTTGCTTTTGATTCTTGCCTTTTCCTTGATTACTTTGATTCTCTTTATTGGCCACTAAAGCTTGTGACTTTAAAGATTTGAGAATCCCCATTGCGGTCAACTTAGATTGCTCACATATCAATATCTCTGTGAATGAATCAAATGAGGGAGAAGTGTATGAGGAACCTTGAGGTAACCTATGGGTGTGAAATCTAGATACAAAGGCTTCATACTCTGAAGGAAGCTTGTCCAACAAGTTACAAACCAATTGAGCATCCTTTTGGTCAGTTCCACAATCCTTTAGATTTTCTCTTAACTCAGTTGCTTTTGTGACATAATCTTGGATTGTATCAAAATCCTTGGAATCCAAAGTTGTGAGTTCACTATCAAGCTTGTAGCCCTTAATCTCATCAACTTGACCATACAATTTCTTAAAAATACCCAAGCCTCTTTAATTGTTGTACACTTATCAATGTGAAAAATGAGGTCATCTGATACATACTTTCTAAGTGTTCCAAGTGCCATAACATTCTTAGTAAGACATTCAATTTGAGCATTAGGATCAGCCTTAGGATCAGATGGTGCTGTAATAGTTACATTTACATAATGAATGAGTCCTTTTTCCATTAGTTTACTCCATGCCTTAATTTTCCATGATGCATAATTATGAGGAGTTAAAAGTGGAAATTTAGGAGAACCCATAGCACCAAAATGAAAAAACACAAGATAGAGAGAGGCACAATCACACAAGACACCCCCCCCAAAATACTCAATCAAGAAATCCCCCCAAAATGGTGATTTTTGCACTTTATACTTAGTGCGTATACAATGGGCCACTTGCAAAACAAGGCATAGTGGACTTCTAATTTCAATTTACAACTTCTCAAAATGAGATATAAGAGACTTCAACTAATACTACTAGTGATCTAAACTGAGATCCAAGCAAAATGCAAGTACCAAATATGCCAAAAATGGCCAAATACTGAAAGTACAATTCTACTCAAAATCATTGCAAATAGATGGCATATTATGAAAGTAGATGAAAAAATATGCACTTTCAAAAAAAACGGCACCTGAAAAGGAGTCCATATGAGCCCAAACGAAGCCTCCAAAGTTGTAAAAATTAGGATTTCACAATTTTCAAAAAACCTGTATCCAAAAATTAGAAAACTCCTGCACCACTGTACAGATCACGAAATTCTACCCCCCAAAAAAGAACATTGCTCGAGAAAATGAGTCCAAATAAGCGAGATATCACTATTTGAAAAATGCTTGCAAAATTATAATTTCTGGAAAATTTCCACCACAGCGTCAAGCTTCAAATGCCTCTAGATTTGGCCTCCGAAGTTTGATTTGGATGAAACAAAAGGCAAAACTAACTTTCTTGGTCCCCCTAAATCCAATGGTAACCTCAGATTTGACCCATCAAGCTCCAATAAAAACCTTCAATAGAAAACTCCAAAATGCAAACCCCGAATAGCATCAAATTTCTCTCAATTAGCAAACCAATGACACTCTAATGACTCTGAAACCATGTGAGACATGGACCTGCTCTGATACCATGTGATATTTTTCCAAGATCAAGAGGCAATGGAAAGCACAAATAGGAGAGACAAAATATATGATAGAAATAAACTGTATTCTATCATGATGAAAATACTGATGAACTGGATCATCAATCAATACATACAATGAATATGAGCTTGCTTATATAAGAAAGGCTATATGGATATGTGAGCACACAAACATGACATGTGGCTCAATAAGAAACAAGGGTAGGTAGGAAATAGGTGTGGGTAGGTAGGAGAAACAATATAATATTCTACATGAGGTGGATCACCCACTGAATGTGGAGTGTAACAACAAGATCACACCATAAAAGGTGGAAATTCTCCTACACACTATCCCAATGTGGTACAAACACCCAAGTGTCTCATACCCAAACTACTATGAAATGCATGTACCTAAGTAAACTTAAGTAAAGTGTAATAATATCCAAGATGAATAATTATTTACACCAACAAGATGCATTGTAACGGTTTGAAGCTTGTTTCTTCTCCCCATTTTGTATAAAAGGGAGAAACCAAGACTAATGTAGGAAAGTAGAAAAAAGATAAGAAACATATTGAAAAAATAGAAGAATATTTTGTATCTCAACACAGTGGCGAATATAATACAAGAATCCAAGTTTTTGGCTGAGTTATTTGTTGATTATTGAAGATAAATAGTGTGTGATCATCTCTAATTTATTTTCTTTCTTACATGTTTAAATCAATTATCAAGGATAATTTTGATTTATCAAAGCAACCCTTACTTTTTGTGTGATTTAGTTGATTGGGTTCTGTAAGACAGAATTAAAAATCTATTTGATTAAATTATAATAGGTTGAAGATGGTAATTGGATTAATAAGAAGAATCATACAATACTACACTCTTGCATGTTTATACAAGGTATAAACACTATTAATGTTGAATAACTTGAATAAAATCATAAATAGGATTAAGTAACTCCGTAACCCTGGATGAGGCACTAATCATTAACACACAAAAGAATTTTGTTTGAAGTTTCAATTTATTTATATTTTCTTGGAGAAATAAGATAGAGGTAGGAGTAGAAGAATATTAGGTATTCTCTTCATGTATTTGTGTTGTGCTGAGTGAATTCCAAATAAGAATCAAGAGAAATTATAGATCTGCAAAATCTTCAAGGTACACCCGCTAAGGTCTTGCAGAGCTTGAAGAGTAGAAGATATTTCTTTTAAGAGAATCTTGTTCATTGGCCAAGTCAGTTATCGAACCTAATCATAGAGCCTAACACACTCTTAGGGTTTTATAATATGTTAATTTGGGAACCAACACAGTGTAAGTCAGAATTACGACCCTGATTTATACTAGAATTAGCAAACTTGGTGATGAAGTGGTGTAAATCGGGGTTACAAACCCAATTTGCACTAGACTAAATTTTTTGAAAGGGAAGTGTAATTTGGGTTTGTAAACCCAATTTACACCAAAACATAAAAACTATCTTAAAAGAGACAAAAAAATAGCTATAATCTCTTAATCAAGAATCGAGGGCCCTAAATCATGCATGAGGAGGAATTAAATACTACCTCAAAAAGCATTCTTAGAACACATGGACTACAAATTGGACAAAATTTGTAGGGGTTATCCTTATTTTTGTGACTTAGTAAAAAACAAGGACAATAGCTAGCTCTGACTTGGGAACTTCCTTCAATCACTGGAATAATTGAAGGGAGAAGAATCCAAAATCTAAGTTCCTCTATCATCCATTGGGATACAAAGTCAAACAACAAAAGACATAAAAGACAAAAGGATGCCAATCTTAACTAAAAAAAACTACTGAAACAAGACTCAACTTTGTGCAATTGCACTTATTGGAAAGGCAAACTAACCTAATCTAAAGACTAACCAACATCAAGAACTCCTTCAAATGAATCCATTAACCGACACTCCAAAGTGATGGACTTGTAAAGCACTAAGAGGGGGGGTGAATCAGTGACACCAAAAAAAAAACTACTTTAAACACTGACCATAACACAAGTGTTCATACGTGGAAAACCCAAATAGGTAAAAGCCACGGTGAGATGGGACTCACAAGTTAACTATCTGTAGTAATAGATAATTGACCGGTTAAGGTCTACAAAGTGCTCTACTAGGAGTGAATCTTGTTAAAGATCCCAAAGATTAATTAAAATCTATACCCTGTAAAAGGTAGTACCTTGTAAGGAGTAACCTCGGTGGAGGATTTCTGAATCCAAACTAATGGATCACCTGGTTAGAGGATTTGTACAATGAAGCTTGTTAGAGCTTACCCAGTTAGGGGATTTGATTGTTGCAATGATTAGAAAACAAAAAGTAGTGTGATCTAATAATAGCACAACTTTCTTGTATAGATACTCTTCTACGCACTCAACACTTCTTTTCCATCATACTCTACAATTTAATACTTCTACCTTTGCACATAACATATCTCCTTTGCTCATATAAAATAATTTATTGTGATGTCAATGTATAGACATTTAGATTTCATGTCGGCCTCTAGAAATCATATCATGATTACCTAGGTGCAGTGTATCTGGTCAAACAATCATACTGCATCATAAAAATATTGCCAAAACTTGTCGGTAAGGATAACTGATCACGACCAGTGATAACTCATCACATAATCAATGAATATCATTTGGAACAATCAATACCGGTTGGAGTTAAATATATAAACTATTTATCCTTTAATTCTCCTTTGATAATCTCCGTTGGATCTTCATGTTGATGTCAAGTTTAAGTATAATCACTAGTTGTCTCCATACATATACCGGTTGTCACCATGTACTGGTTAGATATAAACCTCTAGTATACCAGTTGTAATATAAACAACTTTGAAGTCACACCAGTAGACAATATGAACATATGTGTGTGTATGTGTTTCATCAATGACAACATATGATGAAGTTAATCATTACAATTATCATCAAGCCAACAATCTCCCCCTTTGACATTGATGGAAACACTTAGAAAATTTTACATTAATACCGCTAAGTGTGCTTACAAAAACAATTTATACACATATACAAATACTCCCCCTTACTACATACATCATACAAAATTTTCACAACACACATACACATTTATACTCTCGCTTTGACAACAATGCCAAATTGAAAAGCAATATATATATAGAGAGAGAGAGAAAAGTTTGTATCAAAATGTTTTACATATACAAAAACTTGAAAAACTGAATCAAGATTCATGCATTGGTAGTCTCATAAAAATAACATTAAAGTTTCTTTTCAACTGAGATAAAGCATGTTCCCATGTCTCTAGCAAGTTCTTAGTGAACTCAAGGGTGGACATAATCTCAGTATGAAACTCTTCCATTGAATCAAGTGTACAAGTTTTCGGAGTAGCCAAAATAGCTTATGCATTCTTGTAGGCTCTTTGCAGTATGTCCACTTGGGATGTGAGTAGACTCTTCAATTCCTTTAGTGACCAGAGTCTTTTTTCTTTTTCAAGATCATAGGTATCTAGCCTATTTTGCAAATCATCCACATATTTTCTAAAAGCAAAAATAGAATCTTTAAGTGGTACATATGCATTGCATATCTTCTCTAGCTCGTGCTCTGTTTCAGTTCGCCTAGTATTGATATCAAAATAAAAGAATGAAACATTAGAAGTAGAAGCAAGACATTTCCCTCCTGTTTCAATAGCTTTTGTAATTAATCTTTATTAAGAGAGATAATTTGTTCCTGTATCAATTTCTTTCATAAGATGCTCTCCACGCTTCTTCATGTAACTCTTCTCGGCATATGTTTGTGTTGCTTCTTCTAGGGACTTAATTTGGTCAGATGCATTAGAAACCAATTGACCAATTTCACTAATAGGTGTTGTCAAATGCCTTGTAGCAATTTTCGGTAGTAGACTTGTCAGAATATCCACAACATTCTGAATGGTTTCAGCTTCCATTCTCTATTCTTTAAGTCTCTTCTTACGTACCCTAGATTGCATGACAGTTGCAATCTTCAACATTTTAGATACACTCATATTATCAACAATTATAGGCCTTGAGATGCCTAATGAGTCATCATCATCTTCATCAGTCAGCTGTAAAACTAATGATGTTACCAGTTCAGAAGATGCTACCTTAACAATCTCTTCTTTCTCTTTGTCTTTCTCTGTTTCCTATTCAGAAATCTGTGTATCAACTTTTTCATCGGATTCCTTTTGAATGTCATGTGAAACCAGTGGCAGTTGGGGTTTCACTGGTGGTTCCTTGACTGGTGGAATATCTACTCCTGGTTGAATTACCAGTTTCTCAATTGAAGTAACCTATGATTCAGTGATTTCAGGTGGCTGTACATGTGGTGCAGTAATGTCTCTAGATAGATCTATTGCATCCTCAATCTCATCAACAAGTATGACTAATTGGACAATATTTTCATCCTTCTTCTTGATAGGATAGACAACATCAGCTTGCACAATTTCTTCCTCATCCATTTAAGGTCGATCAACAATATCTTGCTCATCCTTAGAGGAATGTATAAGATTTTCCATGTGTTGGATATTACGAGCAATTTGATGAGTCTCAGTCTCAACAAGTTGCACCTTTCCACTAATCAACTTCAATTTTCTTGTTTTGTAAGCAAAATGAACTTTTTACTTATCAACCAATTCATTCAGCTCATCCTTTGACAACTCAGGAAAATATTGTACAAATACATCATATATGATTTCTTTTTATTTCTTTATTGCTTCCTCCCATTTATTGAAAAGAATAGTATACAATGGCTTAGAGATATCCTTTTCAAGATCATGAGGTAATCTATTATAATGGCACAAATAATTGATTACCTATTGAATAATTTGTTTATTTTCATCTTCATTGAATGAATCAAAATGATCTTTGACATTATTAAATCTGTTTCTTCCTAATGTCTTCATTGTTCTCTCAAAGGTAGTCTCAGGCCTGTAAGTTGAGATATCAAAAGGCACAGTTGCCTTTGGCACTTCCTTCACTTGCTTGGATGCTTTACTAGTTTCTTTCCTTTTCTTCGGTTCCTCCTTAGTATCAGTTCCTTTAGATTCTTCTTGGAGAATTAATTTTTAACCTCTTTTCTTTGATGCACTCTCCTTCTTTGTATATACTTTAGGTATCAGTTCCTTTTTGGTTTGGACACTTTGTGTCACTCTTGTACTCTTTATTACCAGAGGTGCTTGCTCAGCCTTCTTCTTCTTCTTCTTCTTCTTCTTCTTCTTCTTCTTACCTTTACCTTTACCACTTATGGATGGAACACTACTGGTTTCAGCTATTGCAGTTTGAACTTCAACTGTATCCAATCTTGCCTTCTTTTTGTCCACTAAAGATGCCAATAGGTTATTGGCATAACCGATCAATAAGTCATGGTTGACCTCATAACTCATGTCTTCCATTTCTTCTTCTCTAGGCTCAATAGCCTCCATCAAACAAAAATTAGTGGTAACTGTGAAAATAATGTCCTTAGCAAAGTGTTTTACCAAATCCTCAGGCAATCTTACTCTCATGCTCATTTTCTTCTGAAATTCATTGAAATATTTATTCATGGTAGTAGAGAAGGTGTTCTTCACAACTTTGATGTTGTTCTTAATCTGGGCAGATACCGGTAGATCCTTAGACCATTCAAAATCACTTATTCCTCGTAGGAAATTTTGGAAATATAAGAATAGATCGATCAACAACTGTCCAAATTTTAACTTTAGACTGCTATCCTTCTTAATAGACTGAAGATTCAAGAATAATTGGCTCCTTATGGCCTTACAGAGGTCATAATTAGCATTTTCAGCTATCATCTTGTAAGCAGTATGCACCGCTGTTGATGGAACACTATTCAATCTGCTAGAATAGAATACTCGGTAGCCTATAACCATAGCTGCCAACTTTACCTCTGGGTCCCTGATGTTATTGATAGAAAAAGCATGCCCATCAGAGGTTGATCCAGTTAGAGTGTTTACTGTCTCTTTTGAAATATGCCTCAGCTTAGGTACTTCACCAGTTGAGTAAAAACCAGTTACAACTTGAATAGCTTCCTTGGTTATAGTATAAGTCCTTTCTAAATACATGTTTTCTCCATAAACACGACTCAGAATAATTCGGATATGTTCTTCTTCAAAATATTCAAGAAAATATGTTGCATTATGAAAACCTTTCTCATAAACCCTAATATATTCTGGTTGAATCCTTCCATTTTCATTGCAAAGGGATTTCAACTGAGAATATATCAACAATGATCCTAAATCCTCAATCTTGCAATCAATGTAGTTGGACAAATTTCCTTTCACTATGACACCACTAGGAATTTGTGATAAGGCATTATAAGACACAATTTTTTTCGCTTCTACAACTTCCATAGGTTTAGATGTAATCATCAATTTCTCTACTGGTTTAGAAGACGATGCCATTTTAGATAAAATAGATTCAAATAAGGATTTTTCAAAGAAATACCTTATTTTATGCGCGCTGCCTCATTTACTGGTTGAATATCAAGTGCACACCAGTTCAGTCTTCACCAACCTTCAAATCAACTTGATTACTCAAATCACAATGGAACTTTGACTAAAATCAACCAACAATCCTTTCTTATCTCTGCAAGCACTCAAAAATTCTTTCTCATAGGTGTTAGGGTAAAAATAACAAAGTGAAAACTCACTTTTATCCTTTTTACCTACTGCATTAAATGCTCACTTGTTAAGGTTACAAACCCTAATTACACTACTTAATAATACATACAATTTTGATAGATGTAAAATCAGTTGATAACCGATTGTCAGAAAGTTATCAAAATTTCATGCATTCAAATTTTCTTACCACTCATTCATCTCAAGGGGTCCGGAAGTGGATTTACCATTAAGTTCCCCTTAGCCATATTGAAAAGGCTTAGTTCACTGGTGTAGGATTGTCCAAACTGGGTAAAGGAATAGTTTTTCTCCAGGTGAATCATCACTTTTCTTCTTTCATATTCGATTCATTTCTTCTCTGTTTTCTTCAATATTGACCTTCTGCTTGCCTTTATGATCTTTAGAAGGATTGACCAATTTTCTCTTTTTGGATCTACAAAATTTTGCCAAGTGTCCTGGTTTATGACAATGATAGCAAGCCATACTAGATGATCTCTGAGGTCCTGCATTGCCTCTCCCAGTTCTTCTTCTGCAATTCATAGCCACATGACCAAAGTTGTTATAGATGGTGCAAATGACATTTGTTACCTTTTCCATCTCAAATGGACTAAACCGGTTGCCGTAGGGTCTTTGCCAGTTCATGTTGACCCGGTTACCATAGTTTCTCATCCAGTTGCCATTTGGTCTTGGATTCATATGCGGTACTGGATTGTTTGCTCCATATCTGCATTCAACTGATCTATGTCCATACATTTTGCATGTGAAGCAATGACCTTCAAATTTATTGGATACATACCTAGCATTTGTATTGTAGCTTGCATTTCCATTAGGTTTGTTTCTACAAACATTTTTAGTGTGATCGGGTTTATGGAAAACAAAACAAATAGGTTTAAAGACCTTCTTACCAGTAGGCCTTTTGGCCTTAGGAGCAGATTTGTTCTTATGAGTGTTGCTCTTGGTACCAGAGGATTCTCCTTTTTCAAATGTATGAAAACCAAGTCCAGAGGTATCACCATTCATTCTTTGTGATTGAATTTGTTCTTCAAGAAAGGTAGAACTTTTGTTGAACTTTTCTAATTTCCCATTTGCTTCAGTGAGCTGTTTGGTGAGATCTTCATTATGTTTTGATAGGTTCTCTCTTAGAGATGATGCTAATTCAAGATCTAGCTGTAAGTTCTCTTTTTCTTCTCTCTCTGCATTCAAATTCTCATGCAAAGTAGCATTCTCTCATTTGATGTTGGCAATCTCATGATCTCTTTCCTTGATGAGATCTTTAGCAGTTCTCCTAGCTTCCAGTTCCTGACTGATGCGGATAGTAAGACCTTCTAGCTCTCTCCTCAGATTTAGATTTTCACTATTTAGTTTTTCAACTTCCTTAGCTAAAGCATCAATATTAGCCTCATCTGAAGAACTATTATCAAATATTTCTAACAGTTGTTTAGTTAGCTCTCTTATTTTGACTTGAGAAGCTTTCAGTTTAACCCTTAGGGTTTCAAGTTCATTCCTACTAGCCTCAAGCTCTCTATCCATCTCAAAGTAGCTCATATCCCCCATGGTAGCTTTAAGGTTTCCTTTTAAGAAATTAGGCTTTAAAGAAGTTAGGCTCTAATGCCAATTGATGGACTTGTAAAGCACTAAGAGGAGGGGGGGTGAATCAGTGACACCAAAAACAAAACTACTTTAAACACTGACTGGTAGAAATACTTAACAAGTTTTTTAAACAATGTGCATGCAATCCAAAATGATATAACAACATCCACAATAAGTACAACATCCACCATAACACAAGTGTTTATACATGGAAAACTCAAATAGGTAAAAACCACGGTGAGATGGGACTCACAAGTTAACTATCTGCAATAATAGATAACTAACTGGTTAAGGTCTACAAAGTGCTCTGCTAGGAGTGATTCTTATTAAAGATCACAAAGCTCAATTAAAAGCTATACCCTGTAAAAGGTAGTACCCTATAAGGAGTAACCTTGGTGGAGGATTTCTGAATCCAAACTAATGGATCACCTAGTTAGAGGATTTGTACAATGAAGCTTGTTAGAGCTTACCCGGTTAGGGGATTTGACTATTGCAATGATTAGAAAACAATAGGTAGTGTGATCTAGTAATAGCACAACTTGCTTGTATAGATCCTCTTCTGCACACTCAAGACTTCTTTTCCATCATACTCTGCAACTTAATACTTCTACCTTTGCACATAACATATCTCCTTCGCTCATATAAAATAATTCATTGTGATGTCAATATATAGACATTTAGATTTCATGTCAGCCTCTAGAAATCATATCACAATTACCTAGGTGTAGTGTATCTAGTCAAACAATCATAAAGCATCACAAAAATACCGCCAAAACTTGTCGATAAGGATAACAAATGACGAGTAGTGACAACTCATCACATAATCAATGAATACCAGTTGGAGTTAAACATATAAACTGTTTATCGTTTGATGCTCCTTTGATAATCTCCACTGGATCTTCATGTTGATGCCAAGTTTAAGTATAATCACTAGTTGTCTCCATACATATACTAGTTGTCACCATGTACTGGTTAGATATAATTCTAGTATACTGTTTGTAATATAAACAACTTTAAAGTCACACCGGTAGATAATATGAACATATGTGTGTGTATGTGTTTCATCAATGACAACATATGATGAAGTTAATCATTATAATCATCATCAAGCCAACACAAAGTAGCTACCCTTCTTAAACAAGGGGCCATGTTTGACAGGATCATAGACCGTCAGGTGTAGATGAAGCACAAATAGTAGTGCAATGAGATAATGCACCACTTCCTGGAAGAAATGAACAAATGCACTTGCCTCCTCAAGTTGATCATATGTACGACTGCTCCAAAATGGATCAATGGATTTGGTTTACCTCTGGTCGACTGCAAATGCATGCTTGATTTGATGTTCATATGTCTCCTCATGCTTAGGTTCAAGTGTGAATTTTTACATAGTGTTAGCTTCCAACCAAGGTAGATGTCTTATAGCACATCCCCTTGATAGGACAAACTCTAATCTCTTCTTCCCGGTTCCACCTTTAACGGTTACTTCTTCAACCACAACCTCATGCTGGGTGGAATGAATTTCCTCATGTGATTCAAGTGAAAATAAAGTTTTACTACTTTCTCCATCATGTTGTTCACAAACTTAAGATTTGGGAGAATTTCCATCAACACTTAAGAAAAACTCCTCTATTATGCTTGTGAAAAGGTCTTCATCAAGTTCCTTGCTATCTTCCACATGCATAATGTGTCTAAGTTCACGACCTTAAAATATAGATGCATTCTTCTCATCTTGTTCACTTTGAATGGTACCTTCATGCATGTCCATCTTTTCACATCTCATGACATGATTTTCCTCTTTTAATGATACTTTAGCAAAGTGGCTTTCAACCTCTTATTGTTTATTTCCCATGATATCTTTCTCAACAACTCCTTGATAATGCACTAACCAGATGTGAGAGTTTCCAGCCATGTCTTCTTCATCATCTTGGAAGAGATTAGCAATATCCATTTGTTCATGTTCAGAGTTCATCACCACTGCATTCGTTGGTGGTGCCTCAAGTACAAGCTTTTCTAATGGTGGAGGAAGCTTGACCTGATTTTCTATAGCATGATCATAAGCAATATTTGGATAAGTCCTTGGGATATCTCTATAAGAGATAAAAGAATAACCTTGCGAGAGTTGCTTCTTAAGAGCTAACACTACTTTATCCAATCTCTACACCATGGGATCTATTCTCTTGGTAGAAAATGATTCCAAAGAAGAATTTTCTTTGGACCCATTTGGCTCTATCTTTATCTTACTCATAAGGATAAGATCATCTTGAATATCAACTGCCAAGGTTTGTGCAGTTGAAAAGTCTATCAGAACTGCCCTTCTCAATAAGAAACTCACCTTAGGCAACTACGCGTTGATGAAGAAGCACTTCAAATTTTCAGCAATGTGTTGAGCGACCATTGGAATTATGTTAGACAACTTGTTAAATTTAGCAACAAAATCCCGCATGGATTCCTGTGGTTCTTTTTTAAATTGATTTAACTGTGCTAACAATGAATGAGCATATTTTGTAGGATTGAACCTCTCTTCAACCTTTGTTCTGAGTGTTTGCCAATTGGTGATGGTTTGTGGCACATGATGGTAGAACTAGTCAACAAAAAAACCTTGGAATGTCTCAATGAACAACCTCAATGAAACTGTTGAGGGGAAAAAGCGAGACCGGGTGACTATGACCTAATCCCACTTTTGCCAACACATTGGGAATACGAAAGAGCCTAGGGAGATAAACCACTTTGGCTACTTCTTGTGAGAAAGAGAGAGCCAAGGATTATCTCTTAGGGTTTCTATTTGTCTTGTTGTATATGAAGATAAAATGTGAAAGATTGATCAACTACACTAGGAGATAAACAATGAAGCATATATGAACTGAAATTGCATACACTTGTAGATCTGAAAATGAGATACTAAAAGTAGAGAAGGGGGAGGAATTTGATTGTTTACTTGATGTTGAAAAATGAGTCAAAGAATGTGATGCAGAGAGATCAACTCTGGAACTCTCCCTAAGGATTAAATCAACTCAAGGAGACACATCAAAGGATCCTCTACATGCTAGGTGATTCAAAACCAAACTCAACTCAACACACCCAACCAAGGATAACATCAAAATGGTTTGTTCCAACACCTCTATTGGTCTTAACACATCCCAAAAACCATAAGACAAGGTTCTACACACCCCCAAACTCAGACTCAAACTCATAAACCAAACTTGCTCTTCTAGGCTCTATTCCTTGTAGCCTCCAAATCGGGTATTTTCAACTTTTATCCAAATCATCCCAAAACACTTGACAAAAAAATTACATATTTAGACACCCATTTGGATGTTACACAACATATCTGAAAACCAATATAGGTTGTTTTGGACGGACCCTTTTCTGTCCTCAAATGTGCCCCTTTTTAGCCTTAAAAACCACCCACTTTACAAGGGAAGTACAAACAAAACTTAACACCAGATTAAAACCTTTTGTACAGTCTCTTATTATTTTCCCAAACCAAGGATTTTTCAGGTCTTAGGTCTTGGTTGCACTCCTAGATACCCAAACACCAAAAACCCTCACTAAATCACCCTTTTCCCTAGGGCTTTCTAGAAATATCACTTCCAATCACTTCCAAGGCTCAACCAAAGTTCAAACACATTTAAAATGGTGTGTCTAGACACTTCAATGCATAAAATACCCCCCTTGTTCAATTAGATTCTCTGCTGCTACACTCTAGCCTTCATTTTCACTCATTTCCAGTCACTTTTCTTCAACTTTCATGCAACTTTCATGGTGTACACCTGCACTCTTCACTCCTTCCTGTCAATCATGGGTTAGTAAACTATTTTACATGTTATTTGGCATCCATCCTATGAGAATCAGACCTGTACATTCATAGGATGGATCCTTACATGCTTGGAAATTCACAAATTAGTGAAAAAATCACTGTCTTTTCTGGGACAGTCAGCAATAAATAAAAATATGATACTTCCAAGACTTCAAAAATGCACTCAATACATCAAAGGAATAACCAATAAACCCCCAATGTACAGCAATGATGATCCCTTAGCCTTTCAATGCAAAGAAAGCATGAAAAAACAAGGATTTGACAGCAAATAAAGAGTTTTTTAATTAATTTTCTGAGACAGTCCGTACAAGTCCGTACCAGCATCATCCAACCACACAAAAATTAATTTAGAGACTTTATAAGACCTTCACCAACCAACTCCAACCAATCTCCAACTAATCCAAGTGATTAAAATGTCAAAACAACTCTAAAACTTATTTCCCACCAAAACTGGAACTAGTTGTTGAAATTCAAAATTTGAATTTTCAACTTTATTTCTAATACTTTTAATCAACTAAAACCTATACCATTCAACTTATTTTGACATAATAAGATCATTAAATCACAATAAACTCCTATCCAACCTATCTAGACTCCATCATCCTATTACATTGCATTTTGGTCCTTAGGCCTTTATCAGGACCTTTAGGACTTTTACATAATTTAGTGAATTCAACATTACAATAGGCCATTATAGGCTTCAAAACATTCCAATTGACCTCTAGTGATGTCATATCACTCTCCTTAGTCCTTGGTGTCCTCCTTTGTTCATTTGCCCTCCTGGATGCTCCGGCATCATACTCCCCACCAATAAGAAAATTCTTGTCCCAAGAATTGCTCCAATGATCAGTCTGATTTCTTTTTGCTATCCTCCTTTGAGTAGGGATCAGATAGTCCCCAAATGTGACCTGCTTCCTTCCTTTCCAACCTGTACTCACATCACAAAATGGATTAGAAACAAAACATGCTTTGGTGTGTCCTTGTCTAGGACATGGCTGCTCATAACTAGTCTGTACATCTGCTCTTCTCTGATCCACTTGCTGTACCTGCAACTTCTCTTTCACACCCACATATCCCTGCTCAACAATAGGACATTTTACTAAACCAATTTGCACAAAAGACAAATCCCATAAATCATCATGAAGAGGACTATTTTTTCTCATAGTCTACTGCAAATTAACGTCTTCCTTCCAACCAGTATCTTCGTGTTTTGTACCCTGTTGTATCATTGGTAAATGCTCACCAAAACATATTATAGGATTCTCTTTCAAGACCCCCAAAGGTAAAGGATTCAATTTATACTTCTGACCATCTTTATGAACCATATATGTGTTATCAAAACCATCATGGAGTGTCCTTCTACTATGCTGCCAAGGTCTTCCTAAGATAAAATGTGCACAAGTCATAGGGACCACATCACATAACACCTTATCCTGATATGGACCAATAGAAAAATTCACATAAGCCTTCAAAGTAACCTCTACATGCTGTTGTTGGGTGACCCAAGTGGCCTTGTAGGGATTAGGATGGTCAAATGGTACAATTCCTAACTTGGTTATCATATCAAGAGACACAAGATTACTATGTGATCCTGAATCAATGATTACCTTACATATCTTTCCTTTGCATAAACAAGTAGTTCTAAAGATTGTTACCTTTGGTTCTTGCTGAAGTTTCTCACCTTGCCTTACCATCAAGAAGTCACCTTCAAGAACTGGGTCTACTCTCTTTGATTCTTCTTTCTTCTCATCTTCTTGTACCATATACACTCTTCTATCTCTGCCTTGTTCTGATTCATTCCACTTAGGGCATCTGAATGATTGGTGCCCAATCTCATTGCAATGAAAACACTTACCTATAAAGATTCCACTTCCTCTTCCTCCTCCAAATCTACCACCTCTAGGGTTGTATCCTCCTCTTGGTTCTGAAAAACTTTCTTTGCCTTTCTCATTGTTGCCTTTCCCTTGATCTCTATTACCTCTTCCTCTGTTAGAAATGCCTCCTCTTCCACCATTACTTGATCTTTCTTGTTTTCTCTTCAACTTCTCCTCAGCCCTAATGGCCAACTGATAGCATTCACCCAAGGTTCTAGGTACTTGTAGACCAATCTCATCTTGTAAGTTGTATCTCAAGCCATTTATATACCTGGCTATTTTCTCCTCTTCTTCCTCATATCCTCCTCTAATACTAAGCTTGTGAAATTGCTCAGTATAAGCCATTACATCCATTTCTTTTTGCTTCAGATTTTGCCTCATGCTCTTCACATGAATGGTATAATCAGAAGGTAGGAACTGCTCCTTCATCAAACTTCTCATCCTTGACCATGTAGACACTTTTGTTAATCCTCTTGCCATCCTATCATTTTGAAAACTAGTCCACCATGTCAATGCTGTACCTCTCAACTTTGTCTTTGCAAATTTCACTTTCTTCTCCTCTTCCATTTCTTCAAACTCAAAATAGTTATCCAAGGCATCAAGCCATCCCAACACCTCTTCACTATCCATCTTCCCTTGATAGATAGGCAAATCAATATGACTCTTACCTCCACTACCTTGTACTGCTTTCAACAATCTAACCAACCTTCTTTCTTCAGGGTCATCTATGTCATTTGTTGGCTGCTCTTGGTCTGCTACCTCATTCACTTCTTCTTCATCATTGTTCCCTATGTTGTCTTGCTCCATTCTTCTTCTTCTATCCCTCTCAAGGTTTTCTATCCTTTCTTGCATATTCTCTCTTTCTCTTCTCCATTGTCTTTCTTCTCTTGCTGCATCTTGTTCCCTTCTTTCCCTTCTTTCCCTTTCTAGGATTTCCTTCAATTCTTCTAGTTCTCTTGCCAATTGATTCTTAGGTGCCATAACTACCCTTACCAAACCTTCACCAGATCTTTTACTGATGCTCTGATACCACTTGATGTAGAGAGATCAACTCTGGAACTCTCCCTAAGGATTAAATCAACTCAAGGAGACACATCAAAGGATCCTCTACATGCTAGGTGATTCAAAACCAAACTCAACTCAACACACCCAACCAAGGATAACATCAAAATGGTTTGTTCCAACACCTCTATTGGTCTTAACACATCCCAAACACCATAAGAAAAGGTTCTAAACACCCCCAAACTCAGACTCAAACTCATAAACCAAACTTGCTCTTCTAGGCTCTATTCCTTGTAGCCTCCAAATCGGGTATTTTCAACTTTTCTCCAAATCATCCCAAAAAACTTGACAAAAAAATTACATATTTAGACACCCATTTGGATTTTACACAACATATCTGAAAACCAATATAGGTTGTTTTGGACGGACCCTTTTCTGTCCTCAAATGTGCCCCTTTTTAGCCTTAAAAACCACCCACTTTACAAGGGAAGTACCAACAAAACTTAACACCAGATTAAACCCTTTTGTACAGTCTCTTATTATGTTCCCAAACCAAGGATTTTTCAGGTCTTAGGTCTTGGTTGCACTCCTAGATACCCAAACACCAAAAACCCTCACTAAATCACCCTTTTCCCTAGGGCTTTCTAGAAATATCACTTCCAATCACTTCCAAGGCTCAACCAAAGTTCAAAAACATTTAAAATGGTGTGTCTAGACACTTCAATGCATAAAATACCCCCCTTGTTCAATTAGATTCTCTGCTGCTACACTCTAGCCTTCATTTTCACTCATTTCCAGTCACTTTTCTTCAACTTTCATGCAACTTTCATGGTGTACACCTGCACTCTTCACTCCTTCTTGTCAATAATGGGTTAGTAAACTATTTTACATGTTATTTGGCATCCATACTATGAGAATCAGACCTGTACATTCATAGGATGGATCCTTACATGCTTGGAAATTCACAAATTAGTGAAAAAATCACTGTCTTTTCTGGGACAGTCAGCAATAAATAAAAATATGATACTTCCAAGACTTCAAAAATGCACTCAATACATCAAAGGAATAACCAATAAACCCCCAATGTACAGCAATGATGATCCCTTAGCCTTTCAATGCAAAGAAAGCATGAAAAAACAAGGATTTGACAGCAAATAAAGAGTTTTTTAATTAATTTTCTGAGACAGTCCGTACAAGTCCGTACCAGAATCATCCAACCACACAAAAATTACTTTAGAGACTTTATAAGACCTTCCCCAACCAACTCCAACCAATCTCCAACTAATCCAAGTGATTAAAATGTCAAAACAACTCTAAAACTTATTTCCCACCAAAACTGGAACTAGTTGTTGAAATTCAAAATTTGAATTTTCAACTTTATTTCTAATACTTTTAATCAACTAAAACCTATCCCATTCAACTTATTTTGACATAATAAGATCATTAAATCACAATAAACTCCTATCCAACCTATCTAGACTCCATCATCCTATTACATTGCATTTTGGTCCTTAGGCCTTTATCAGGACCTTTAGGACTTTTACATAATTTAGTGAATTCAACATTACAATAGGCCATTATAGGCTTCAAAACATTCCAATTGACCTCTAGTGATGTCATATCACTCTCCTTAGTCCTTGGTGTCCTCCTTTGTTCATTTGCCCTCCTGGATGCTCCGGCATCAGAATGTTGCAAATGAAGACCTACAAATTTGATGTTTTGAGCTTCCACCTTGCCAGATTTAACCTGAAATTGGGTGGTCTAGGGCACAGGATCAAGGTGCCCAGAGAGGAACAAGGTGCTCAGGGAGGACCAAGTCATAGGACCAGGGCTCCATAGCCTTGTCCTGGTGATTTATGCTCAAATTTAATCTTTGGGACTATGTCTGTGTTCTCTGTCGGACTTGAACATTGCAGCGATGATCGAATCCTATACCTGCACCTGCAACTGAAAAATAGGGTTCTAGGGTGGCTATATAGGGTTTTGCCTTAGTCAAACCCCTGTGTTCATGATTTCCACCTCCACAAATAGCCGATTTGTATAGTAAAATAGTGTGTATAGGAATCTTGTGTGTGTGCAATACCCTAAAATGAAAACAAACAATGTAGAGCAACCCTAAAGAGTAAACCCTAATTGCTTATAATTGACAAAGTAAATTCTCTAAATCAATGATTCAAAGTGATCTAAAGAATGAATTTAAATATGTAAATTGATGTAATGAAGCTCATGCAAAGACATGAAAATAACATGAAACCATACCCAACCCCTAAGGGAGGGGTACAAGACAATCGTCAATCGGTGATCTCCTATTATTCTACAATGTCTTCAAGGATCCTAATTGATGATGAATGATTGATGAAATGTTGTTGAAGACTCCAAATAGGCTTCTCTTTCACTACATAAAATGCTCCTTGTGCTCCAAAAACCCGCTCTTAGATTCTTAGATCGATAGCACCCTTCAAACGAAGATAGAGAACTCTTATGTATGAAACCCTAGATCTTAATTTCATCTTTAGGCCAACTTAGCAATTGAATTTCCTGCCAATTTCTTGGGGTTAAGCATTATAATATCATAGGATTATGCTCCCAAAATTTCAGGAAAAAAAGTAAGGGACCATGTGCACTTTGCACATGGTCTGACCAACTTTTCAGCAAATTTTTAGGGTCATTAGATATGATGAGATTAGAGAGAATCCCAAATTTATAGCTGATTTCGATACGTTTTGATATGCAAAATCGGGCCTTAAAGGTCAAAATAGGACATAATTAGGGTTTATGATTAAATGACTTATAGGAGGAATAAAATAAAAAAGGGGTACACTTAGGGTAAAGGGCCCAATTTTATGATGTATGAAGTGATGAAATATGACTTTAGATTTAATTAAATTAAATAATTAAATGCTTAAAGGGAAATTACAATACAAGATGAAAACACACTAAGGCAGGTGCTAAACCAAGTGTGAAATTTTATCACCCTAGCAAGGGTGTACAATTTACGACACTACATTTAGCCCCCACTTTAGCGGTCATATGACACTACGTGCATATTCAAGCTAAACTAAAGAAAAGTAAACATTCATAAAAAAAAGGATATATCCATAAGTTGTCAGATGAAGTCCCCAACAGTATCTGTAGTACACAGTTAGGAACCGCACCCTATAAAATCACAAAATTAAATAAATGCTTACTAAAGAAGGTAATGAAAATTCAAGGGTAGCTATATCCCCCCTATTTTGGCTTGCTAATTTTAGTGAGTTGAAATAGGGTATCATGTTTACCACAACGAATTGTGAAAGAATATTGATGACAAATGCTCACATGAAGATTTGATACAAGATCAAAAACTAATGGAGAGTCATTTGGTAAGAAAGAGGACTAAACCTCAGTTCTAGCACAACAAAGAGCGTGAGGATTTGAGAGCTCTCTAACACAAGATGAAAGATGGAAACAAATGCAAGAGATACAATTCAAAAAAAAATGCAACTCCATAAAGGAAATTGGGAAAGAATGGAGGATTTAAATGACACCAAAGAGATTATTTATAGCAACACTCTTCTAAAAGAAGGCAAGAGATCCTCATTAGGGATATGCACGTGCACAAAATAAAATAGTTTATTATAAAATATACCACTCAATGAAGAAAATAAATTGATGAGTGATCAAAGACTTCCAAGACCAAGGAGGAGGTCCCAATTAAGGATATGTACTTAAGATCCCCATTAGGGATGCTTGTTCCAATATGAGAGAAGGAATTCAAATATGAATATACACCCCTACAATCAATACAAAATCCTTATTGAAGACACTACTTCATAAAAGGGAAATTTTAATCTCAAGAAGGAGAGATGTTTGAAATCACTCTTGTCCCCCATATATATATATATAGGGAGAAGAGATGAGATATAAATAGGCTATTATGTTTCTTCCAAAAGTATGATTTCACATGAAATTGTACCATCATGAATGACAATGAGCCCCTAGTAAGTGAGCTACCAATGTAACATAATGATGAGAAACATAATAGCCATAAATGTTATTTAAAGACATGCTAGATTGAATGAGGTATTTGAATATGACATGTTAAATGCTCTGATAGTTCGGATACTTAATGTTAAGTAGAGATGCCAAGCTAACAGGATGAGAGGGGGGGGTGAATCATACACACTTAATCTTCCATAAAAACAACAGATTCAACCTCGGTATCATATACTTCAACAATATAACCAAAACTACTTAAACATGCAAACTTATAAGCATATAAACATCATAACACTCATAACACCAGATTTAATGTGGAAACCCAATTAGGGAAAAACCACTGTGGGATTTTAGACCCACTAAGAAATATACTCTTCTAGAGTATGCTCAGTTAAAAGCAAATCTTGTTAAATATTACAAACACATTGCTAGATGTGACCTAGTTAAGGGATTTCCCTCAGATCTGTTATGAACTTCACCTTGTTAGAAGTGACCTTGTTAAAGGATTTCAAACACTCAATCAGAATGTCACCTTTCTAGAGGGTTTTACAAATAAGACTTTTAAGTCCACTCAGTTAAGAGTTTTTCTATCACTTTACAAAATAACAGTAATAAAAATCTATTTGCAACTTCACATCTAAAATGCTAAAGCAAATTCTTATTTAATCAATACAATTTAGTCATAGGACTTATCTTGTCCATCTGCTGGGCTCTATACTCTGTTATTCAAAATAGGTCTTCAAGCTTCAACGCTCGGTAATCACTATGTAGCATCCCTGTGCATACACTTGCCCACATTCATTGTTTATCAACAGTTCCTTATTTATAAACAATTTGCCAACCGCTTAATCTCCTTGATCACATATCCCATGATCAATCATAGCCATCAGATCTTCAAACTTGACCAGGTTCAATGTATCCTTTGATCTGAAAACATTTTACCCTGCCTTGGAACTTGCATACATTTCTTGGAACTTGTGCTAGGGTATTGCGGTTCACTCTGAGTTGTAGATCTTCTTGTCGATTTTCCTTTGCCATAGATTCTTTAACAACCTTTATACACATTCTAACAATATTTAATCATAACCAGCTCATCAGCTTCCTTCATTAAATAATGCTTTTATTCATTCAATGCATTCTGTTATTACTCGGTTGCAACTCGGTAAATACTAGACTTCACTCGGTAGACATTCTGCCTTCATTAACCTATAGCGATAACCTTAGGGTTTACCAACTAGGTTCCTTAGGGTTTACCGACTAGGTTCTTTGCTCAGTAACATAGTATAGTATTAACCTTACAATCAACAACATATGTAGGATATCAAAACAATCTAAACATCATGATCTCATCATTGTCTAACATGGTAATAGTTTCCCATTGAATAACTTATTCCTCCCCTTTTTCTTCACATTCTTTTTGTGTCTTTTACCGACATCTTTATACTCACCAAATCATACTTCTTAAGATATGGCAACATCATACTAAATTAGAAAATCAATTTCTTGACATCAATGACAAAATAATAATATTAAGACAGTAAACATCCTTAATTAGTTATATCCATAATCATCAACAACCTTCTCAATATCCTTATTGAAATGCCAACAATCTCTTATTGTAATTGGAATGCCAACAATCTCCCTTTGTCTGTTATAATGCCAATAATCTCCCCCTTTGGCACTGATGACAAAACCAATTGATATGACCTAATTGATTTTGATTGCTATGAGATTCTGAAATGCTATCCCCTTGTCATCAATCTTCTCCCCCATACATTAGTCTTCTCCTCTTTTCTTCAGTCTTCTCCCCCTTTGACAACAATGCCAAAAAGTAAAGAACTAAAACATAATTTCTTCCTATATGAAGTGATTTCCTACTGTTATGTGTCAACTTAGTCTTGGTCAAAGCATTTTAACTTCAATTCATGTTCCCTGTTATTTTTTCCCGCACACCTTTAGAAAACATCCTAAAGTGTGTAAATCAGCATCAACTCCTAAAAGATATTCTATAGTGTCATCGAATTGGTGCCTTCACCAAACTCGGTCAGTGAATGGAAGATAGAGGTAGGACCCCTAACTTACTTCTAAGATACTCAAAAGTGTCCCTTAGCAGTGGCTTGGTAAAGATATCTGCTATTTGTTCCTTTGTGCTAACATACTCCAACACCACTTTCTTCTCTTGAACTTCTTCTCTAAGATAATGATATTTGATAGAGATGTGCTTTGTCTTAGAGTGCATAACAAGATTCTTTGAAATGTTTATGGCACTATTATTGTCATAGAATATAGTTACTAGCTCGGTAACTTTCTCATTTATACCTTCCAATAGTTATTTGATCCATGCTATATTGGTACAATTCAATGCTGCAACAACGTATTCAACTTTTGCTGTTGACTGTGAAACACATCCTTGTTTCTTGTTAAGCCAACTCACTAGTCTTTCTCTTAAAAAGAAAGCTCCTCCACTTGTGCTTTTTCTATCATCAATGTTGCCTGCCCAATCAGCATTAGTATAAACTTTTAAATAAAAAACATTTCCTTTCTGATATACTAAGCCATAATCTTCAGTGCCTTTCAAGTATCTGAAAATTCTCTTGATTGCTGTCATGTGTGTTTCCTTGGGATCTACAGAAAATCTTGCAACTATACCTATTGCATGTGCTATATATGGCTTTCTATGAACAACATATTGCAGCTTTCCAATCATGGATTGGTAAAGTGTCTCATCAACAGATGCAGATTCATCATTCTTTGATAATTTATAGTTGGTAGTCATAGGAGTACTTACTGGTTTTGAATCCTCCATTCCAAATTTCTTCAAGATCTCCTTTATGTACTTGGATTGAGTAATAAAAATCTCATTTTTCATTTGTAGTATCTATAAACCTATAAAATACTTTATCTCACTGATTAATGACATCTCAAATTCTTTTCTCATTTCATTTCCAAAGTTCTTGCATAAAGAGTCATTTCCACAAAAGATAATATCATCAACAAATATGGCTGAGATCAGTATTCCATTTTCATCATTCTTCATGTACATGTTACTATTTTCACTTGTCCTTATAAAATCAATCTTGATCAAATAAGAGTGTAATATCTCATGCCATGCGCTAGGTGCTTGTTTCAGACCATATAAAGCTTTGTTAAATTTACATACCTAATCTTTATTCTTGTCTTCAAGAAATCCTTCAGGTTGTTCAATAAAAACTTCTTCTTCTAATATACCATTCAAAAATGCAGATTTGACATCCATTTGATATACCTTGAAATTCTTGTAAGTAGCATATGCCAACAATGTTCTTACTCCTTCAAGTCTTGCCATAGGTGCAAAAGTCTCACCATAATAAATTCCTTCTTCTTGGGCATAACCTTTGCAAACTAGTCTTGCTTTATTTTGAATGACCTCACCTTTTTCATTCAGCTTGTTTCTAAAAATCCACTTTGTATTGATTACATTTTTGTCCTTTGGTCTTGGGACCAGTGTCCATGTGTCATTCTTCTTGATTTGATCAATCTCTTCTGTCATAGCATTTATCCAATCTTCACTATTAAATGCCTCTTTCACTATCCTCGGTTCAAATTCAGATATCAGACATGTGTTTTATCTCAGTTTGTTCCTTGTGATCACTGGATCATCCTTATCTCCTATAATCTGACTTGATGCATGATTTCTTTTGACATACTTGGCTAATACAGGCTCGGTAGGCTCTGTATGATCTTCTTCATCACTCGGTAACTGGATATTCTCTTCATTTTCTTCAATAGTTCTCTCAGTAAGACTTGTCAGTTGAACATAGACAAATCCTTCATAATCTTCTGGTTCCTTGGAATTTCCTTCATCATTTCTTTTTGCAAATTCATCAATTTTCACATTTGCACTTTCTACTATTTTGTTAGATGATTTGATCAGACATTTAAATGCTTTACTCCTAGAAGAATAACCAAGAAATTTTCCTTCTTCACTTTTCTGATCAAACTTTCCATTTCTATCATCTTTATGAACATAGCATCTACTTCCAAAGATTTTAAAATAACTTACATTAGGTTTCTTGTCATACTAGATCTCATATGGTGTCTTCAAAGTTCCTTTCTTCAGTTGTACTTGGTTCAAGGTGTAAACTGTTGTGCTTATTGCTTCTCTCCAAAATGTTTGTTGCACTTTCTTTTCAATCATCAGGGTTCTGGCACAATCCACAATAGATCTGTTTCTTCTCTCAGCAATTCCATTTTGTTGTGGAGTTCTCAGTGCAGAGACTTGTCTTTTTATACCATGATCATTGCAGAATAAGTTGAACTCATCAGATGTGAACTCTCCTCCTCTGTTTGATCTAAGATATTTCAGTTGTCTTCCTGTTTCATTTTCAACTCTTGCCTTGTACCATTTAAACATTTGAAAAGCTTCTAATTTTTCTTTTAAAAACATAACTGACATCATCCTTGAGTAATCATCCACAAATAATATGAAATATTTATCACCATAATAACTTTGAACTTTCATAGAACCACAAATATAAGTGTGCACAAGATCTAAAATTCCCTTAGAAGTGTAGGACTTACTTGTAAAGCTTGATCTTGTCATTTTACCCATCTGGCATCCTCAGCACATAGCATTCTCAGATTTTTCAAGACTCTGTAGACCTCTTACTCAATGCTTCTTGCTTATTTTGATTAGATTATCAAAATTTACATGACAAAACCTTTTATGCCATAACCGGGTATCATCTATCTTTGCATATAGACACTTGTTCCAAGTTGAGTCAAGGTGAAATGTGTTACCTTTTGTTTGTGTCCCGGTAGCAGCTAACTTTCCATGCTTGTCATGAAATTTGACAATTCCTTTCTGAAATTCTATTCGGTAACTTGTATTGTTTAGCTGTGCTACACTCAACAAATTGTATTTCAAACCTTCAACCCAATAAACATCATTGCATTTTGCATTGTCAAGAAGTGTTATAGATCCTTTACCTTTTACCAGACATGGTGCATCATTACCAAATCTTACATAGCCTCCATCATAATCTTCTAATATAACAAACTTGTGTTTATCACCTATCATATGATGTGAGCATCCACTATCTATGATCCAAGAATCATTAGTATTTATGTGAGATATTAGGGCTTTTTCTTCATACCTTTCTTCATCTGATCCATCTTTGACAGCCACATAAACTACTTCCTCTGTATCAGTTTCATCTGATTTATCATCATTGGATTCCTCATCAGCTATTAAGCATGACTTTCTATCTCTTCTTCTGAAGTCTCGGTGTCCTCTGTAATGATTATCTTTATGTCTATCATCTCGATAATCTCTTTTTTCATTAGAATCTTTGTCAGGACAGCTAGAAGCCATATGTCCTATCTTATCACAATTGAAACATTTCAAAGGTAGTTTTCCTTTATACTTACCTTTGCCTCTCGGTAACCTTCTGGCTAATAGTGCTTCAAACTCTTCTTGCTTTCTGATTTCCTCATATAGTTTGTGTACTTTTTCCATATTCTTGTGAAATCTCTCACTTGCTCCACTATGATCCCCTTCAGTGTACTTACCCATTCTATCATTGTAATCATCAGATTCAACTTCATTTACCAAAGACCGAGTGTTATCAAAGTTACATAACTCAAATGCATGTAGCTTACCAATAGTAGCATCTAAAGAAACTGACATATTGGGTACATACCTCAATTCATTGATTGCAGAGACTCGGATTGCATAAGCTAGTAGAAGGTTTCTTAACAACTTACTTGTTATATCCTTTTCTTCAATAGTTCCACCTGCTCCTTTGATTTGATTGACAATCTCCTTTAGTCTTGTACTATACTGGGTTATGTTCTCACCTTCATTCATCCTCATAGATTCAAGTTGTCCTCTTAGACTGTCCACTTTTTCTCTTTGAACATGTTCATCTCCACCATACACAGATATGAGCTTGTCCCACATGGCCTTTGCATCATTGTAGCCTTCTAGATCATTAAACTCTGAGTCGGTCAATGTAGATGTTATTTCAATCATTGCTTGGATATGTTCTTGCTTTGCCTTTATCTCTTCCATTGTCAATGGATAGGTGTTCGGTGTAATGAAATCATTCTCCAGATAATATACAACATATTCTCCAACTCTTAATAGGTGTAGCTTCATCCTTTTCTGCCATGTAGAGAAACTTGACTTGTTCAGCTTCGGTGCATTTCTCTTATACATCTTTGGATCTTTGCCTCAAGTACCTTTAAACTTTTCTTCTAGAGTCCAAAGCTCTGATACCAATTGATAGTTCTGATACTTAATGTTAAGTACAAATGCCAAGCTAACAGGATGAGAAGGGGGGGTGAATCATACAAACTTAATCTTCCATAAAAACAATAGATTCAACCTCGGTATCATATACTTCAGCAATATAACCAAAACTGCTTAAACATGCAAACTTATAAGCATATAAACATCATAACACTCATAACACCAGATTTAACGTGGAAACCCAATTAGGGAAAAACCATTGTGGGATTTCAGACCCACTAAGAAATATACTCTTCTAGAGTATGCTCGGTTAAAAGCAAATCCTATTAAAGATTACAAACACATTGCTAGATGTGACCCGGTTAAGGGATTTCCCTCAGATCTATTAGGATCTTCACCTTGTTAGAAGTGACCTTGTTAAAGGATTTCAAGCACTCGATCATAATGTCACCTTGCTAGACGGTTTTACAAATAAGACTGCTAAGTCCACTTGGTTAAGAGATTTTTTGTCACTTTACAAAATAACAGTAATAAAAATTTATCTGCAACTTCACATCTAAAATGCTAAAGCAGATTCTTAATTGCTCGATACAATTTAGTCATAGGACTTATCTTGTCCATCTGCTGGCCTCTATACTCTGTTATTCAAAATAGGTCTTTAAGCTTCAATGCTCGATAATCACTATGTAGCATCTCTGTGCATACACTTGCCCGCATTCATTGTTTATCAACAGTTCCTTATTTATAAACAATTTTCCAACCACTTAATCTCCTTGATCACATATCCCATGATCAATCATAGCCATCAGATCTTCAAACTTGACTAGGTTCAATGTATCCTTTGATCTAAAAATGTTTTACCCTGCCTTGGAACTTGCATACATTTCTTGGAACTTGTGCTAGGGTATTGCAGTTCAATCTAAGTTGTAGATCTTCCTGCCGATTTTCCTTTGCCATAGATTCTTTAACAACCTTTATACACATTCTAACAATCATTTAATCATAACCAACTCATCAGCTTCCTTCATTAAATAATGCTTTTATTCATTCAATGCATTATTTTATTGCTCGGTTGCAACTCGGTAAATACTAGACTTCACTTGGTAGACATCCCGCCTTCATTAACCGATAGCGATAACCTTAGGGTTTATCGACTAGGTTCTTTGCTCGGTAACATAGTATAGTATTAACCTTACAATCAACAACATATGTAGGATATCAAAACAATCTAAACATCATGATCTCATCATTATCTAACTTGGTAATAGTTGCCCATTGAATAACTTATTCCTCCCCTTATTCATCACATTCTTTCTATGTCTTTTACCGACATCTTTATACTCACCAAATCATGCTTCTTAAGATATGGCAACATCATACTGAATTAGAAAATCAATTTCTTGACATCAATGACAAAATAATAATATTAAGATAGTAAACATCCTTAATCAGTTATATCCATAATCATCAACAACCTTCTCAATATCCTTATTGAAATGCCATCAATCTCTTATTGTAATTGGAATGCCAACAATCTCCCTTTGTCGGTTATAATGCCAACATGCTCTACTATAAGTGAGATTAAAAACATGTGTAAGATGATAAATGTTAAAAAGTCTTTATAAAGAGAGAGGTTTATAGGAGTAGAATAGGCCACTAAGTCATACTTTTCTCGCACACAAGAAATCTTATGAGAGGGATAAGTGTAATTCATTAGAGCCTTATTCCTAGAAGAAGGGATTTTAGAATGAGTAGAAGATAAAGTCTCATAAGTGGGATTATAAATCTCTTGAGGAGATTCACAAAGAGATTTTCTTCATCACCAACATTTCCTTATGAGGGGGATGAGTGTTTAAAGAAGTATAAGATGATTTATTTGAGGTGAGGTCATCCTCACTACTAAGTATTTCTTTCATATTGAGAGATGGTCTTTTAGATGCTTTGGTGGGCTTAGAAGGATTATATCCAAGTCCAAATGAAGCTTCATGTGTGTTATGTTCTAAAGGAATTTTAATTCCTTGTTCATTTGCGCCACAACCATTGCCATTATAGCCACTCTTAGCTAAAATGTGAAAACCAAGACCATAAAGGTATGCCAAATCAGAAAAAGATGGTTGCGCCTCATAGGTCTTAGTGCTATATGAATTAGAGGAAGTATTTGAAGAATTATTTGAATTAGAAGTGGCCACAAAGTTGTTACTTTGTTGTTTAGACAAAGTGGCTTGCTCTTTAGGTTCCTCCTTAGATTTCTCCTTCTTAGTATTAGATCCTTTCCAAGATACTCTATACTCTCCTATAAAAGTAGGGTTAAATTTTAGAGATCCCCAATCATCATCTGAGAGCACTTTTTTGGGAGAAAAAGATATCTTTTGGAGGAGATTCTGATTAAGTAGAAGAATCAGTAGTACTAGAAGTCACAAGATCATTAAAGAAAATAGGTGTATTTGAAGAAGTAGGAGGATTGGGAGAAGAATGGGAAGTACTTGAACAAGAAGATCCATATTTTAATGGCTCTTGAAGATTATCAGCTAACAAGGTGTATGTCTTATTTTTATAAATGAATTTGACTGGCCTATGCAAAGTTGAGGGGACATCTTGCATGCTATGAATCCATGGTCTCCCTAATAGAAGGTTATATGTAAAATTACCAGGCATGACAAGAATAGTTGTAGGTAAAATAATAGGACCTACCTTAACAGGTAAGGTTATGATACCTAAACATTGTCAAAGCCTCAAATAGAAAGAGAAGCGGATTCGATGAGAGAACGATCCACATTAATCTTATCCAGTAAGTCCACACCATAAACATTAAGGATAGACCCACAAGGGTTCATCTTATAGCACTATTATTGATAATAACCACAATCATAAGAGGATCATATTGATATTGGATTTCATGAGAAGGTAACTCATCTTGTGTGAATATAATTTGAGCTTTGGGTTTGTTTATAGGATCAATTAAAGAATCCATGTTATTAGGTGCCACTACAGGTGGGACATATAAGTTTTTTAAAGAATCTTGTAACATCCCATGATAAGCAAGAAAAGTTTGAACCAAATACCAAATAGAAATCTTGGTAGGAGTAGCTTTAAGTTGTTCAATGAGATCATACTCCTTACTAAGAGTTTGTAATATATGAGAATCTTGTGGAAGAGAAGGTTGAGAGGGAGGAAGTGAAGTTGGGATAACTAGAGAAGGACTAGGTTGCCTATTGTTTCTTGTGTTGTAAGTATGATCAACCACATTATAACTCTCTTCAGTGATTTTCTTAGCATACTGATAAGGGCTCTTAGTAGGATAACCTCCTTGCACAGTAATAATAGGTTTCTTAGGAGTGAAAAAAGAATCATTTTCATAACCACTTTGAACCACTAAGATAGGCTTACGTTGAGAACTTTGAGAAGGACAAGCACCTTGAACTGTGAAGAGGGATTTATTAGGTGTTTCATTCACATGTATCAAATTGATTGAATATGGTTTAGGAATATCAAAGGTGTCCTTATGAATTTTACAAGAAGAATGGACAAGATTGTTGGAAGAATTGTTGATAGTCTCTTCTTGCACTAAGATGTTATCATGGATAAGATAAATTTTAGGAGGTAGACTAGGAGTCGACATTGATGTTTTAGAAGAAAGAGTATTAGTAGGAAAGGTCATATCATCCTTTATCATCAAAGGATATACATGGGGAATAGACTCTCAGGGAGAAGGATCAACATTACTCTATAAAGTTTCATCTTTGAGAGGGAGATCTTTGAAAGAGATGTTAACAATCTTACCTTGAACTAGTAAACCAAGTCAAGGAGAGGGAGATTCTTTATTTTTAGAGGGAGAATGATTGAGATTCATGTAAGGTGAGATTCTATCAAGGGATTTATCAATAATGATTTCATTCTCTTTGGATAGGGTTATTTCATGGGGTAGAGAATAATCAACACCTTCTTCTAATGGTTCATCCCAAATAGTGAGGTCATTGAAAAAATATTAGAAATATCTTGCACAAAGATGTCCTTATTGTTATTGCTAATTTTGGGAGAAGGGATAACATTGTTCATTAATTCTTCATCCTTAGGCTTGCCTCAAAATGTGTTCAGTAGGATCTTTAGAGAGAAAGAATTAAGGAAATTGATTATGATTTCATCTTCTTTTCCTAAGAAATCTTTAGGGGTAAGACATACTTTAGGAGAAGGGCAACCAGTTCTCATTAATTCATCATCTCTAGTGGGAATTTTGTTGAAGTCAAAAGAGGATATTCCAGCACTAGGAAAAGTAGGGACAATACCATCTTCTTGCACAAAATGATCCTCATGAGGGGAGTGTTCTTTAAGAGGGAACTGAACATCTTTCTCCAAATCCTCATGCTTAGGAAGGAGATCTCTGAAAGAAATGCTCATAACCTCTTGTTGCACTAACATTCCCCCATTAGTAAGACCAAATGTAGGGGAAGATAAGTCAATGTCCATCAATACATTTTCACTTAGAAATGAATCATGTAAAGAAGGTAAAGAAACACTAAGAAATGTGTTTATGATATCATCCTCTTCTTCTAAGATAGCAAGATGGGAAGGGCACATTTTAGGAGAATTGTCAAGATTACTCTTCAAACCTTCATCCTTAGAGAATGGGAGAGTTTTGAAGGGGTTGTTAACAACACTCTTAGGCACTAAAATTTTGTCATAGATAGGAGGAGTTTCTTTATGAGATGGAAAAAATAAATCAAGGGAAGCTAACCCATTATCATATTTATGAAATGAATACATCATGACAACAATTTTCCTCTTTCAAATGATAACACATACAAAATAGAAGGAAATGTTCAATTTTAATGAATGAAATCACTCTAAATGTTGATTTATAAAATGAAATTTATGAGTTAAAAGTGTTCCTAAATGAGATCTGAAATTAATGATCCAAATTAAGCTATCCACAAGTTCAATTTAAAAAAAAAAAAGGTTTTAGCAAAATTGACCTCTAAATTTTTGAAATTTGCAAGGAATTGAAACTTGTAAATGTAACTTTGAATTGGAAATAGAAAAAAAACTCAAATATAAGAACATAAATCAGAATTAAAGAAGACTGGATTCACGTTGGGTTCACCAAAATGTGGAGGGGGAAAAGCGAGACCGGGTGACTATGACCTAATCCCACTTTTGCCAACACATTGGGAATATGAAAGAGCCTAGGGAGATAGCTCACTTTGGCTACTTCTTGTGATAAAGAGAGAGCCAAGGATTATCTCTTAGGGTTTCTATTCCTCTTGTTGTATATGAAGATAAAATGTGAAAGATTAATCAACTAGACTAGGAGATAAACAATGAAGCATATATGAACTAAAATTGCATACACTTGCAGATCTGAAACTGAGATATTAAAATAAGAGAAGGGGGAGGAATTTGGATGTGTACCTGATGTTGAAAAATGAGTTAAATAAAGCTGCAACTGAAGAGCTACAAATATGATGTTCCAAGCTTCCACCCACTAGTACATTCAGGGCTGATTTGCGACGGCCTATCGTCGGAATTTTGACTACTTTTCATCAGACTGCCGACAAATGAAGCCGTCAAAAAGTCATCATCAAACATTCTGATGATGCCATCTAACATCATAATTTTGATGACATCATGAACTCTTCCAATGACGGCCATGATCTCTCCTCTGACCAAAAATGTCATTAGATGGACGCCAAAATTTTGACGCTCACCACGAATATGCATCGACGACCATCTGACAAGAAAGTGTCATCGAACATACAACATCCTCGTCGAATGTTTCTTCAATTGGTGTCATAATTCTGATGGCTACCAGGAAATTTGCACTGATGAGGATGTTGTTGGTCTGATGGTTTGGTCATCGGTACAAAGTTGTGTTGCCATCGGAATTCTGATAGATATTTATTTAAGAAAAAAAAAAGAATACGCATATGAGGGGCACTGGTTTCAAGCTAATATGAGGGGCACCATGGTTTAGATGGTCCAACTCCTAAGAGTACTATATCAACCACTGAGTACTGTTAAACCTATTAAAAATGGGATCAAAGGGAGAAGCTCTAGTGCTGATAGGGAATTAGCTAACCCAAATACAAGAGCCTTTAAAGCCAATTTTCTAGAAAAGGAAGGGACAACACCAATGGAAGAAGAGCAACCCAATCATGGAGATGAAATGACAAGACTTCATGATAAATACAATGCCCTAAGTGATTCCATATGAAGAGACACTTCCTTTACAAAATACTATGAGATGAAGACAAGGAATGGGCATAGGAGGAGAAGATGTAATGAGAAGACCCAAAAGGAAATTCAACACTACTTTGGAAAGATCACCTTTCCCACCTTTACTGTATCTGATAGCTCTTCAGCAAGATCTTGGTTGCAAAAATTGGATGCATGTTTCCTTTTGAATCCTAAGTTTGAAGAAGAGGTCATCAAGTTTGCCAACTTGCATCTTAAGGGGATGACTCACAAATGGCGGTATCATGGCATGATGGCCCAAGGGCAAGTTTCAATCACTACCTTAGAATCAACAAGACATTGATAAAGCAATTCGATAGAAAGGATAGAGAAATTCATTTCAAAAAGCTAGCACAACTGAATCAAGAGGGCATAGTGGAAAACTATGTAGCAGAATTCCAGAGGCTTTTGATGATGGTTCCAGACATGATAAAAGGAGGCTCATAGTCATTTTTGTAGAGGGCCTATTTGAACCCCTCAAAGGATTGGTAAGGGCATTTGATCCAAGTACATTGCAAGAAGCCATCAAGAGAGCTCTAAACTTGTAGGATTTAGTGGCTAAGGATAAATTCTATTCCATGAAGGCACCTACTATTGTGCCAAAAATGTTTCATCAGAAAAGTATGCCTCCACCTAATGCATTACCCCCCAAGCTAAACCAAATTGAGGTATCTAAGATTGAACTTCAAAGAAAAAATCTATGTTTCACATGCAGAGAGCTATGGCAACCTAGAAATAGGTGTTTGGGAAAGGGACAAATGCACTACATAGAGGTGGTCTCCAATCAGGATATTGAGGATGATGAGCCTAAGCCTAAGATAGTTTTGGTGGAGGCTGAGCATGATGACCAAGGAGGTGAGCATCCAAGAGGCACACTTGCAGTACTATCAGGGGCACCTAGATATCATTCTTTCCGTGCAGAGGAATTTTGCGAGGACAAAGGGTGATAATTCTTATTAATACCGAAGCACTGGTTTCATTGACAAAGGGCTAGTGACTAAATGAGATTGAAGACAAAAGACTTCAAATTTTAACATTAAAGTGGCATAGGTGCATTAACAAAGTAAATGACACAATGTAAATATTAACAAAATAGTGATTTAACATAATTAAACTAATAAGATCCATATATTAATGAAGAAGCAAACATTAAAATTGAAACCATACAAATGCCATATATACATGGAGATACTCTTATAGAAAAGAAAACTCCACCAACAAAGAGACCCATACTTGTATTAATCACAATAAGATGTGTATGCCAATACAATCAATTATTCCCTTGACAATAATCCAACAACATAAGAGCACCTATGAAAGGAG